>NW_015634038.1:218163-220017 GCF_001515625.1 Sinocyclocheilus rhinocerous | reverse complement strand
AGCAGAAGAGAATTCTTTAAAAAACATTAAAAATCTTACTGTTCAAAAACTTTTGACTGGTAGTGTAGGCTGATTATTCTTATAGATTGAAACAAATGTGATTCAGCCAGGATAAAGAATATGAAAAGTGCTCTGAGTTGCTGCAGAAAACAAAAACATGTTGCTGGAGGCGGGATTATTATTGAAAATGCAAACTCATTGTCGCCAGCAGGAGGCGCTTTTAGAGTGCTGGAACTAGCGGTTTCCCCGGTAACGGCTGTAATCAAAGCAGCTCCGCTCACGAACACTACTTTATCAGATAAAAATGAAAATGTCATTGAAACTTTTCTGAAGACAGTCGGTTCCCTTCAGAGATTCATTCATAAAAACACCCGCGCCGTGTTATGGTTTTGAAATGCGCAGTCATCATAATCAAACGCCACAAATAAATCAATGTATGGAAAACACTGGTAATGTATATCGGAAATGTGTTTAAAAATCATATCACCGTTATTGAAAAAAATTATATCGCGGTACATATTGATATTGAATTATTGTCCAGCCCTAATGCATATGTGTTCAAGGATGCATTAAATTGATCAAAAGTAAAACAGTAAAGACATAATGTTATAAAAGACTTCTATTTCAAATAAATGCTGTTCTTTTGAACTTTCTATTTATCAAAGAATCCCAAAAAATAAAATGTATCACAGTTTCCACAAAAATATCGTGCAGCACAACTGTTTTCAACATTGATAATAATCAGAAATGTTTCTTGAGCAGCAAATCAGCATATTAGAATGATTTCTGAAGATCATGTGACACTGAAGACTGGAGTAATGATGCTGAAAATTCAGCTTTAATCACAGAAATAAATTACATTTTAATAGATATTCACACAGAAAACAGCTATTTTAAATTGTAATAATTTTTCACAATTTTACTGTTTTTACTGTATTTTTGATCAAATGAATGCAGCCCTGGTGAGCAGAAGAAACTCCTTTCAAAAACATTTAAAAAAATCTTACCAACTCCAAACTTATCTCACTGAAAAACACGCTTGTAACCGGTTTCAGGGTAAATGCATAATTACTGACGTGCATCAAAATATTTTTTTCATGGATAAAGAATATGAAAAGTGCTCTGAGTTGCTGCAGAAAACAAAAACATGTTGCTGGAGGCGGGATTATTATTGAAAATGCAAACTCATTGTCGCCAGCAGGAGGCGCTTTTAGAGTGCTGGAACTAGCGGTTTCCCCGGTAACGGCTGTAATCAAAGCAGCTCCGCTCACGAACACTACTTTATCAGATAAAAATGAAAATGTCATTGAAACTTTTCTGAAGACAGTCGGTTCCCTTCAGAGATTCATTCATAAAAACACACGCGCCGTGTTATGGTTTTGAAATGCGCAGTCATCATAATCAAACGCCACAAATAAATCAATGTATGGAAAACACTGGTAATGTATATCGGAAATGTGTTTAAAAATCATATCACCGTTATTGAAAAAAATTATATCGCGGTACATATTGATATTGAATTATTGTCCAGCCCTAATGCATATGTGTTCAAGGATGCATTAAATTGATCAAAAGTAAAACAGTAAAGACATAATGTTATAAAAGACTTCTATTTCAAATAAATGCTGTTCTTTTGAACTTTCTATTTATCAAAGAATCCCAAAAAATAAAATGTATCACAGTTTCCACAAAAATATCGTGCAGCACAACTGTTTTCAACATTGATAATAATCAGAAATGTTTCTTGAGCAGCAAATCAGCATATTAGAATGATTTCTGAAGATCATGTGACACTGAAGACTGGAGTAATGATGCTGAAAATTCAGCTTTAATCACAGAAATAAATTACATTTT
>NW_015634038.1:215669-217153 GCF_001515625.1 Sinocyclocheilus rhinocerous | reverse complement strand
GTTGCTGGAGGTGCTGGAGGCGGGATTATTATTGAAAATGCAAACTCATTGTCGCCAGCAGGAGGCGCTTTGGAACTAGCGGAACTAGCGGTTTCCCCGGTAACGGCTGTAATCAAAGCAGCTCCGCTCAAAAATGCCATCGAAACTTTTCTGAAGACAGTCAATTCCCTTCAGAGATACATTCATATAAAACACCCGCGCCGTGTTATGGTTTTGAAATGCGCAGTCATCATAATCAAACGCCACAAATAAATCAATGTATGGAAAACACTGGTAATGTATATCGGAAATGTGTTTAAAAATCATATCACCGTTATTGAAAAAAATTATATCGCGGTACATATTGATATTGAATTATTGTCCAGCCCTAATGCATATGTGTTCAAGGATGCATTAAATTGATCAAAAGTAAAACAGTAAAGACATAATGTTATAAAAGACTTCTATTTCAAATAAATGCTGTTCTTTTGAACTTTCTATTTATCAAAGAATCCCAAAAAATAAAATGTATCACAGTTTCCACAAAAATATCGTGCAGCACAACTGTTTTCAACATTGATAATAATCAGAAATGTTTCTTGAGCAGCAAATCAGCATATTAGAATGATTTCTGAAGGATCATGTGACACTGAAGACTGGAGTAATGATGCTGAAAATACAGCTTTGATCACAGAAATAAATTACAATACACATAGAAAACAGTTATTTTATTTTACAGTTTTTATTGTATTTTTGATCAAATAAATGCAGCTCGTCTAGTTAGTGAAAGTGTGTCTGCGTGTTTAGTATACAGTTGTTGCTAGATGAATATTTTGATGATGATGATGATGGTCTATTTGTCTCTGTCAGGTAATATCGAGTACAGTTGTTCGGTCAGCAGAGACTGTGAGATCACTAAAAGGAGGAGAAAGTCCTGTCAGGCCTGCCGCTTCACTAAGTGTCTGTCTGTGGGAATGCTGCGAGAAGGTGAGAGCGTGTGTTAATGAATCTCATAAAAACAGTCACATTTCACTACAGAATCCAAAGAAAATGAAGCCTGTTTTACGCGATTATTTTTATAATGTTTTTTATATGTTTAATGTGCTAATGTAATGTTATGACAGGTTAATTGTCATCAAATTCTAACTATACATTTTTTTGCATTTTATTTTTGCCATGTTCTTGACAGGTTTTGTGAGATTCGCTACATGCAGTGCAATAAATAACATGAATGACACTCTATGCAGGTTCTCTTGATGTGTTTTGCTATGAAAGTGTCTGAGATTAAGCACACGCATATCATGGGCTTCTTAAATATGCAGCTGTACTCGTGCAACACAACAGTAAAAATAATAATTATACGCAGTCAGCAAAGAGTGTTATATTAGTGCAGGTGTGGAGTCGCATTATTGCTGGCCTGATTTTATTTCAGTGCACCTGCTTTTTTTAAAAGTGCTGCCAAAAATGTATAAAAGCCAGTTCATGCAGCTGTTTATTTCAGTCAA
>NW_015634038.1:207796-215425 GCF_001515625.1 Sinocyclocheilus rhinocerous | reverse complement strand
AACATTGATAATAATCAGAAATGTTTCTTGAGCAGCAAATCAGCATATTAGAATGATTTCTGAAGATCATGTGACACTGAAGACTGGAGTAATGATGCTGAAAATTCAGCTTTAATCACAGAAATAAATTACATTTGAATAGATATTCACACAGAAAACAGCTATTTTAAATTGTAATAATTTTTCACAATTTGACTGTTTTTACTGTATTTTTGATCAAATGAATGCAGCCCTGGTGAGCAGAAGAAACTCCTTTCAAAAACATTTAAAAAAAATCTTACCAACTCCAAACTTATCTCACTGAAAATGAACAGAAATGCACTGTTGTGTTTTCTGCTTGGATGTTACGGTTAGCTTTTTATTATTATTTATACCGTATTGGCCCGAATATAAGACGGCCCTGATTATAAGACGACCCCCCCTTTTTCCAGATGTACCTTTTTGAAAAAGGCTTTTTAAAAACCAAATCTTGTTTTTTCTCAGTAAAACACATTTTGTCTTCAATTATTTTCATATTTCATATTTTTCCTATTTTAATTTTTGTTTTGAAAGTATGGTAAAAACTGGTCAAATGTACCAACAATCACATTTAAAAAATATGCACTTTTTGATATACCATTAAAAAAACAAAACAGGTTGCCCATCTGAATTAGGACATTTAGGCTATCCATCTAATAGTAGCCTACTAAAATCTTATTAACAGTAGAAGTTAAATCTTACTGTAGTCTTCAAATCTGGGTACTGTCTTACGTTTTAAAATCACAAAGGGAGTTTGGTGCCATCAGGCTAACGTGACAGTCACGACTCATGCAGCTGTAAGGTTTTCTGCTTCTTTTGTTTTTACTTGCGATTTTTACAACACGCATTACATTACGTATTTCATGGCACACTCGTTTTATGCGTATTTGGCGCCACCTAGTGTTGTGGGTGTATTATTGACATGTCAAAGTCTAGACCCTGAATATAAGACGACCGCGTTTTTTCAGATGTATTTCCAAAAAAAAACATTGTCTTATATTCGAGTCAATTCGGTAGATCACTCAGCCGTGTGTCTGTGCACTCTTTTCGTAAAGATGAGTGTTTTTGTGTGCTCATGGTATTTATGTCTGTGGGTCTCTCTCAGCGTTCGGGGCCGTGTTACAGGGAAGTCTGTTTGGTTTGGTGGGTTTGTTGCCGCAGAGTTACAGCGCTGTCTTTATGAGCGGACAGGGACTCGCTGGGACATTTGCTGCTCTTGCAATGATCTTCGCCATCGCAAGTGAGACACCCTGTTATTTTACTCTCATTGAGATACTATTATAGTTTTTATTAATATCTTGAATTCGTTTTATTTTCTGTTTTCTTATGTTTAGCATGTGAGGAACCTCTCATGCATTTCTGTGTAGATTTGTTCACGGTGTGTGTGTGTGTGTGTGTGTAACAGGTGAAGCTGATAGTGAGTCTGCAGCTCTGGGTTATTTCATCACTCCGTGTGTCGGGACCCTCGTCACGCTCTTCAGTTACATGCTGCTGCCAAAGCTGGTGAGTGTGTGTGTGTGTTTAGATGTAATCCTGTGCAGTTTCTTATTCAGCTGAATCTGAGACCGATCTCTGGAGTGTGTGTGTGTGTGTGTGTGTGTGTGCAGGAGTTTGCTAGATTTTACCTGGACAGAAAAAGCAAGAGTTACGAGCTTGAGACGTCCAACCGGCTGCTGCCTACAGGTGAAACTTAGTCTATAAACTCACAGATATTGGACTGTCATTTCACTAGAGTTAAAAGCAATATAGCTTGTTCAGTGTTCAATCGCAAGAGAGCACTTCTTTTTAACATGTGAAAAAGAAGTACACTTTAGCATACTTGACATGAACTGAATGTAATGTTTTAAGACACTTAATTGCATGTTAATTGAAATTGAATGACAATGTATTACGATTTAAATGTATATTAAATGCAGTTAGCTGAACTTAAGTGTTTTTTTGACACACTTAAGTACATCTTTATATGCAATTTCGTAATTCTATATTGTCTTCTAAAATATACTTTAATGTCATTATTTTGGAAACCCTTTTGGGACTTTAAAATATTATTTATGTCTGTGGAGGCAAAGTTGAAACTTCATCAAAATAAAAGTTAAAAAGAACAGCGTTTATTCAAAATGGGAATCTTTGGTAAAAACATACTCGACCGTTCAAAAGTTTGTGGTCAGTGCAATTTTTTTTTTAAGCAAGGATGTGTTAAATCGACAAAAAAACGTGATAGTAAAGACTTTATTAGATATTGTTACGAACAATTTATATTTTAAATAAATGTAATTTGTTGTTATTATCATAGAATCCTGAAAAATAAAATGTATCACAGGTTCCAAAAAATATTGGCCAGCACAACATCGGTAATAATCAGAAATGTTTCTTGAGCAGCAAAGCAGCATATTAGAAGGATTTCTGAAGATCATGTGACACTGAAGACTGGAGTAATGATGCTGAAAATTCAGCTTTGATCATAGAAATAAATTACAGTTTAACAGATATTCACGTAGAAAACAGCTGTTTTAAATTGTAAAAATATTTCACAGTTTTACTGTTTTTACTGTATCTTTGATCAAATAAGTGCAGCCTTGGTGAGCAGAAGAGACTTCTAAAAAAATAAAAAATAAAATAAAACCTTACTGATCAACTGATGTTGATGGTATATTAACTTATAAGAATATAAAAATATATATATAATATTGAATAACCAACTACGGTTAAAATTATAATCAAGTACTTTACATGTGCTTTAGTATGTTAGTCAACACATAAAAATAAGTGTACTTTAAAACACAAAAGATTATTAAAACAAAAATTTTTTAAAGTAAAAAACCATTAATTAAACATTATTGCTAAGTGTTTAAAAGTGTACTTAAGTGTGTTAAACAGTCATGAAAATGTCTCTCTTTAAGTCACTTAAGTGTCCTTTTTTATTTCATTATGTTGTATTATATTATCTGCAAGTATGTTTTTTTTGTTTAAATATACTTGTATTATTTGAAGTACACTACAAGTGCACATTCAATACAATTAAGCGCACTTATTTTATTTTACGGTGACTGTTCCTCCAGGTGATGTTGAAGGTTCTGAGAAGACCAGCGATCTGTCTGTTGGCTCTGTGCCGAACGGGAATCCTAATAAAGGTGATAGCGGTGTGAGTGAAGAGGAGGGTGTCAGACAGGCCTTCATCCCGCTGCAGTCAGAAAACACGTCCACGCAGAAGAGCTCCATCCTGGAAGTCTTCAAAAAGGTGCCGTTATATTTTACCAATCAAAGTCAAGTCACCTTTATTTATATAGCGCTTTATACAATACTGGTTGTGTCAAAGCAGCTTTACAGCGTCAAACATAGTGTGGCGATAATGTTGGAGGACAATAGAAATCAGGCATATATTAGCGTAGATGCCATTCTTCTTACAATGTAGCGAGTACATCGGGTGTTATGGGAAGTGTTCCCGGTTCCGGTTGACCTAATTAATGCAGCCTAACAATCCTTTAACGGATTTGAATTATAGAAATGTGATAGTGTGTTATGTGTATGCCAAGTTAAAGAGATGGGTCTTTAATCTAGATTTAAACTGACAAGAGTGTGTCTGCCTCCCGAACAACGCTAGGTAGATTGTTCCGGAGTTTGGGCGCTAAATAGGAAAAGGGTCTGGTGCCCGCATTTTATTTTGATATTCTAAGTATTATTAAATGTGACCCTGGACCACAAAACCAGTCATAAGGGTCAAATTTTTCAAAATTGAGATTTATACATCATCTGAAAGCTGAATAAATAAGCTTTCCATTGATGTATGGTTTGTTTGGATCGAGACAATATTTGGCCGAGATACAACTATGCCAGTGCAGTGTTGACAGAACCGGGCTAATATGGTCATACTTCCTGGTTCTAGTAAGAACTCTAGCTGCTGCATTTTGGACCAGCTGGAGTTTGTTTATTAAGTGTGCAGAACAACCACACTATGTTTGCATTACAATAATCTAACCTTGAAGTCATGAATGCATGAATTAATGTTTCTGCATTTGATATTGAAAGCATAGGTCGTAATTTGGATATATTTTTAAGATGGAAAAATGCGGTTTTACAAATGCTAGAAATGTGGCTTTCAAAGGAAAGATTGCTATCAAATAGCGCACCAAGGTTCCTAACTGATGACGAGGAATTAACAGAGCAGCCATCAAGTATTGGACAGTATTTTAGGTTATTACATGCAAAGGTTTTTGGTCCAATAATTAACACCTCTGTTTTTTCAGAATTTAGCAGTAGGAAATTTCTAGTCATCCAGTTTTTTATATCAGCTATGCATTCTGTTAGTTTTGAGAATTGGTATGTTTCGTCTGGTCGCGAAGAAATTTTAGAGCTGAGTATCATCAGCGTAACAGGGAAAGCTAACACCATTTTTTCTGATAATATCTCCCAAGGGTAACATGTAAAGCGTGAAAAGCAACGGTCCTAGTACTGAGCCTTGCGGTACTCCATACTGCACTGATCGATATGATATCTCGTCATTTACTGCTACGAATTGATGACGGTCAGATAAGTAAGATTTGAACCATGCCAATGCAATTCCACTAATGCCAACAAAGTTTTCTAGTCTATTCAAAAGAGTGTTGTGGTCGACTGTGTCGAACGCAGCGCTAAGATTCAGTAGCACTAATAGAGAGATACAACCTCGATCAGATGATAAGACCAGATAATTTGTAACTGATGAGAGCAGTGTCTGTACTTTGATGCAGTCTAAAACCGTATTACAGCCTGTGGTCTGTTTTGGATGTTATAACAGTGGCTTATTGTTATCGTCTCTCTCTCTCTCTCTCTCTCTAGATTTGGCTTATGGCGTTTTGTGTGACGTTTGTATTCACAGTTACACTGTCAGTTTTTCCTGCGGTTACTGTGGATGTGAAAACTGGGTATGGAGGAAAATGGGGTACGAAACACACACATATTAATTTAAATTGCAATTACAATGACTTCCAATTCATTAAAACCCTAGTCCTAAAAGAAAATATTTTAAATTTACTATCCCTGATCCCACCATAACCATTAATTATACCTAAAATAAATGGTAGATGAATTAGGGTTTTTAAGTTATTGTTTAGCTTTAGTGCTAATAGTTTTTTTTGTGTATAATGTTTTATCTGAGAATGAGAGTTTAAAGCAAGACACAACAGGTGAATTAATAACAGATATCACCATGCTTTTCCCAGTTGATTAATCACAGTGCGTTAAGATAATTGTTTTGTATTACAAGTTTTATGAAGGTTTGTTTAAAAATTAAATTGAAGCATTTTCTAATTAAATATGTACTACTTTGTGTACATTTTAAGAAAAAAAAAATTCTGAACATTGGATGCAGCCAAAATTCTAATTTGATTTTGTTGACATAGAGTTAAAGTTTTGTACAGAGGGCATTTTGTATTTCTCTTTTTATCACAAAAAAACAAAACAAAAAACAAAAACATTTGCACCATGTTCTTAGTAATACAATGTTGTATAAATCAGGTAAACAATATATGAACAAGCCCCTCAGTGTATAGATAGGAATAAAACTGTAATGTTTGGTGTATGTAAGCACTACTGAAGTGGAAATAAAACTCACGGCCTTTAAAGAAATGAATTGAAATCTACAGACGTAAAATATGAAGTGTAATAAAATAAACACTTAAATGTGTATTTTGGATGTTATTAATCTGAAAAAAAAAAGACATGTTATGGAAGCAAACTCTCCAAACTAACTAGTGCATGAAAAAAACAATAGTTTTGCTTGTAGAGTTTAATGCACATCACTGCAAAATTAATCTCACCCTTCTTAGTCGTTATGCTAAATGATTAACAAAACCAGTGCACGTTCATCACTTTCAGAACTGTACTCGCACTGGAGGGAGAGACCACTGCAGTCTGGCAAAAACAAAAAAATAGAGATTGATCGATTAAATAATGTCATGACAGATTTCTACTTAATTTGACTTTTTATAGGTTTTGTAACCTGATCAAATAAATGCTGCCATCTGGTGGATCTCTAAAGAATAGCACTCAAAGTAGCATTTTCAAAACCTTGCACATCACGCTTTGAGCTCTTGCACGATGCTTCACTGTTGTATGTATAAGGATGTGCATCACAGTTTTGTCTCTCTCCCTCTTTCTCTCAGAACAATACTTCATTCCTGTTTTTTGTTTTCTCTTATTTAACGTGATGGACTTTACTGGCAGATCTGTCACATTAGTATTTAAGTGGGTGAGTGAATTATTTTCTCAATTCTTTCATTACTTCATTTATATTTCACCACAAAGAGAACTGCAGATAAAAAATTCACTCAAGCTGTTCACAACCAGTGTGACGTCAATATTTGTTGCTTTCTTAGAAATGTTTTATACCTGAGTGAAAGTTAATGGAACTTTGAGATATAGATATATATATATATATATATATATATATATATTTACTTTAACATAATATATTTTTATAAGAATTTATTTTTTATTTTCAGTAAAGGTTAGACTTTTTATATAAACCAAAAATATCTGTTTTTGATCATTTTTACCAATTCTAGTGTAGGGTGATGTATGCATGTATACATGTACGTATGTATATATGCATGCATGCATGCATGCATGCATATATACATACGTACATGTATACATGCATACATCACCCTACACTAGAATTGGTAAAAATGATCAAAAACAGATATTTTTGGTTTATATAAAAAGTCTAACCTTTACTGAAAATAAAAAATAAATTCTTATAAAAATATATTATGTTAAAGTAAATATATTTATTAAACCCACTACCATTCAAATGTTTCAAACTCTCTTTATAATTTGTTATTTATTTATTTTAAGAAATTAATACTTTTATTAAGCAAGGACACATTAAGTTGATTAAAAGTGACAGGGAAGACACTTATAATGTTCCAAAAGATTTAGATTTCAAATAAATACTTTCTATTTACCAAAGAATCCTCAAAAATGTATCAAGAAATTGTATATTTCTGTAAATATATATTTTTAAGTCACTTGAATATTATATTTCTGTTATTGAATGAAGGAAAAAGAGGATAAACAGGCATTCATGACATTTTTCCACAGCCTGTGAGAAAATGTTTAATTTTTTTTGGGATTGTTTTATGTTGTGGTGATTGTTTCTGTTTGGTGGAGCTTTCATAGAGTATGTAGTAATTTCTTCTGTGTATTCTGTCTCTCCCGCAGCCCTCTAAAGACAGTCGTTTGTTCCCGGGGTTAGTGGTTTGTCGAGTGATCTTCGTTCCGCTGCTCATGATGTGTAACGTGCAGGAGAGACACTACATACCTGTGCTCTTCTCAAACGACTTCATGTTTGCTGCAATCATGGTGTTTTTCTCCGTGTCCAGCGGATACTTTGTGTGTCTGTCCATGACGTACGCGCCACAGTGAGTACACACACTTCACACATTGTGTACAAATGGGCTCACCAAGACTGCATTTATTTGATCAAAAATACAGTAAAAACTGTAATATTGTGAAATATTATTGCAATTTAAAATAACTGTTTTCTATCGTAATTTATTTTCAAATGCAATTTATTCCTGTGATGCAAAGCTGAATTTTCAGCATCATTACTCCAGTCTTCAGTGTCACATG
>NW_015634038.1:200499-207489 GCF_001515625.1 Sinocyclocheilus rhinocerous | reverse complement strand
TTAATTATATATATATATATATGTGTGTGTGTGTGTGTGTGTAGTTTATTTTTATTTTTTTAAAGACATTAATACTTTTATTCAGCAAGGATGCATTAAATTGATTAAAAGTGACATTAAAGACAATGTTACATAAATTCTTTTGAACTTTCTATTTAATCAAAGAATCCTCAAAAATGTATCAAGAATGTATATTTCTGTAAATATATTTTATAAGTCACTTGAATATTACATTTCTTTGATTGAATGAAAGAAAAAGAAGATAAACGGGTCTTCATGGCATTTTTCCACAGCCTATGAGAAAATGTTTCCTTTTTTTTGTTTTTATATTGTGTTAAAACGTTCTGCTTGGTGGGGCTTTCATACAGTATGTAATAATTTCATGGCATAATTTCTGTCTCTCCCGCAGCCCTCTAAAGACAGTCGTTTGTTCCCGGGGTTAGTGGTTTGTCGAGTGATCTTCGTTCCGCTGCTCATGATGTGTAACGTGCAGGAGAGACACTACATACCTGTGCTCTTCTCAAACGACTTCATGTTTGCTGCAATCATGGTGTTTTTCTCCGTGTCCAGCGGATACTTTGTGTGTCTGTCCATGACGTACGCGCCACAGTGAGTACACACACTTCACACATTGTGTACAAATGGGCTCACCAAGACTGCATTTATTTGATCAAAAATACAGTAAAAACTGTAATATTGTGAAATATTATTGCAATTTAAAATAACTGTTTTCTATCGTAATTTATTTTCAAATGCAATTTATTCCTGTGATGCAAAGCTGAATTTTCAACATCATTACTCCAGTCTTCAGTGTCACATGATCACCCAAGTTCACCCAAAAATGAAAATTAGCTGAAAATGTGCTCACCCTCGAGGTCATCCAAGATTAGGATGAGTTTGTTTCTTCATCAGATTTGGAGAAATGTAGCATTGCATCAGTGTCTCAGCAATGGATGCTCTGCAGTGAATGGGTGCCGTCAGAATGAGAGTCCAAACAGCTGATAAAAACATCACAATAATACATGAAGAATGAAACAGACATTTTTATTTCTGTTAAGAAAAAAAAAAAAAAAAAAACCTCAGGGCACCAATATGTAGATTCTCATTTTCAGGTGAACTATTCCTTTAAGAACACACTGCACACTTCATAAATGTCACATGCTGATCAGTTAATGTCTTGTGAAGCAAAAAGCTGCATGTTTGTAAGAAATAAATCCATCATTAAGACGTTTTTAACTTCAAGCTTTTGCTTCTGTCTAAAATTTGAGTCCATATAACGCTTCCTCCAGTGAAAAAGTCCATCTCCTGTTGTCTCTCACATCAGAATCCAGCCACATATGTGTTTAGAGCTGTTTTGGCTTGTAAACGGTGCTTGATCTGTGCAGATTTCTCTCCTGATTCAGACCAGACCACTTTTTCACTGGAGAAAAAATATTATGGATTATAGACTCATATCTTAGCCAGAAGCGACGGTTTGAAGTTAAAAATGTCTTAATGATGGATTTGTTTTTTACAAAAACAGTTTTTCTCTTCTCAAGACATTAACTGATGGACTGGAGTGTTTATTTCCTCTCCTCTTTCTAGGCTTGTGGAGCCTAAAGATGGCGAGACGGCCGGTGCGTTGATGACGTTTTTTCTGGCTCTGGGTTTGTCGTTGGGAGCAGCGTTTTCGTTCCCTCTGCGTCTCCTGGTCTGACGCTCACGCTCTCAATCCCAGATCCTCGGCTCTCAGGGCTCCTGCGGCAGCACTTGTGTGTCAGTCTGATCTCTTACTGTTCACACAAACCAGGCAAATTCAGAAAGGGAAGCAGCGGCATTCCTCCGTTTTATTCGGCAGCTAAAAAACATGCTGTACAGAATCAGCATGCTGTCCTAAAGGGAGAAATTAATCAAACAAACTCATTTTTTTTTCAAATGAAAGCATTTTTTTAATAACTCCAATGGTAACAGTAGTTTTCTTGTTTTAATTTTATAAAGAAGCTTTTGTGGAAAAATTCTCTTGATTATTTGAACCTAGATTTGTACTGTGTTTTACTCTTAATATTATATCTATCTATCTATCTATATATATATATATATATATATATATATATATATATCTGTTTTAATACTAAGAGTAAAACAGTACAAATCTAGGTTCAAATAATCAATAATGTCAGGACACCGGGAACAACAACAATTTTTTATAAAATGTCAGAAAGCAGTACAAATCTTACAAATCTAGGTTCAAATAATCAATAATGTCAGGACACCGGGAACAACAACAATTTTTTCAGAAAGCAGGAAAATATTATGATTTTTTTTTTTTTTTTACTTATTCCCAGCCCTAGTCACTTGCACTATTATTATTGTTATTGTAAATGAATATAAGATCATCTTCAGACAGTGGATGAAGCACTGGTGGAAACTCTTGTTACCATGTTAACAGTAGATTTAAGGGGAATCCTTAAACCGTTTTGAAAGGGACATTATTATTATTTACATTTCTTCTAATTATGGAATATTTATTACATATGTAAAATGCAATTATAAATAGAGTGGGGTCCAAAAGTCTGAGACCAGACTGAAAATCTTAACTCGAACCTGGAAATACTTTTGGGGTTTAAAAAAAAACGTGTATTGCATAAAGTATCTGATTCTGCGCAATTTCTAGGTCAGTAATCGCATAAGCAAAAAAAATAAAAAGTATGGCAACTGTGTACAAAAGGTCAGATTTTCTTGCATTAAAGCACACAGCATGCTCTTTGCCCAAGTCATGCTGGGATAGCATGGATGATCAGGTTTTATGTTGCTTCAGCGTTTCAAATTATGCTGATAATTGGGGAAAAAATTAAAATGCAAAATAATGCATTTACACTAGTCTCAGACGTGTGTGCCGTGATGCACACGACATCAAGCCTGTAACATGTTCAAACATGCCTAGACAGGTATTGAAGACAAAATTAATTTTTTATTTTTAGGGTTAGAGACGTGGTGTAAAAACCTTCCAGATTGTTCTCCTTTAGTTTTTCACAACATAAAATGTAATCTTGACTGTAAGACCAAAGTTTCCAAACTGGGGTCCAGAGAAAAATTCTGAGAATAAAATAAAAAACAATGAATGTTTACCCAATTTGACAATATTTCCAGTTAATTCTGTTTTGTAAAGACGGGTTGGAAATGAAATGAATCGTGAAATGAAACTAATTAATAGTGGGTTGAAAATATGCTTGTCTAATACCCAAATACAAAGTAGATATTCTCCAGATAATATTTCAATTATATAGTTTTTTTCCCCCACTTTTTTTTTGTGAAACGATTATAAAAGCCTATTTGTTGTCTTTATAAAATCATATTATTTTTTGTGTCCTTGGTATGAATTTTTAAAAATCACATTAAAGCATTAAAGGGATAGTTCACCCAAAAATGAAAATGTGATGTTTATCTGCTTACCCCCAGGGCATCCAAGATGTAGGTGACTTTGTTTCTTCAGTAGAACACAAACGAAGATTTTTAACTCCAGCCGTTGCAGTCTATCAGTCGTATAATGCATGGCAATGGTAACAAAATCTATGAGAGTAAAAAAAACATGCACAGACAAATCCAAATTAAACCCTGCGGCTCGTGACGATACATTGATGTCCTAAGACACGAAACGATCGGTTTGTGCCAGAAACCGAACAGTATTTATATCATTTTTTACCTCTAGTACAGCACTATGTCCAACAGGGGTAAGCAGATAAACATCAAACTTTCATTTTTGGGTGAACTATCCCTTTAAAAAGCGTACAGAAGTACGTTCCTGTCTGTTAGAGTATGCAGGGTTTGCTTGACATTTTACTGCGAGTGAAGCTGGCCAGTACTCTTGTAATGATTGTCCTGAGCTCGTCATCTCGTGTGGAAACCTGCTTTAGACTGACGTGACCTTTCATTTCTCTCATGCATATGGAATATTAAGTTATATATTTGTGAAACTTCCATATGTTGGAGTGTACAAAGTGCCATATGAAACTGAGAGGCGAATGTTTTATTTAGAACCAGCAAAAATGTTACAAACGTTCTGAATTTTTAGAAAACGTAGTGGATTCCGTGTTGATTTGGAGTGATGCTTTTAATGAAATATTAAACCTGTTGCATAGAATAGCCCATTCTGCATTTTCCTTCCTCCAAAAACACAAGATTCATTTACAGTCATACGTTTGACAGACGCAACTGTATCATACAATAGAGGCGATCCATTTTTGAACAGCCAGCAGAATGAGTGCAATCTTGTTCGTCTGTGTGGATGAAGTATATAATGTAATATATGACCGTATTCTGGGATTGTTTTTGAATCTTGAAGAATTAACAGTCTTTGGGAAGAAAAAAGCCTTGGAAGAACAGATATACTTGACAAACGACGACTGAAGTAAATGTCTATTCATATTTGTAATTTACACTTTTTACATTTTTTTTTTGCATTGTATAAAGTGATTGTAATCATGCAAGTTGCTTTATATATATATTTCAAAAAGTTGTGAATTTAAATCTAATAACTAACAAGAGATGGAATTAAACAGATTTTTGTGTGCGGAAGGTCACTTTTATTTGTGTTTGTAGTGAAATCCAATACTGTATCAGAGGAAAACGACAATATAACAAAATATATCACAGTAGTTTGTTATACATCCAGCAGCAAACGTCTCGGATGAAGGCAAAATTCCAGAAATGTCATTAAATGCAACGATGCATGCATTTCTTTTCAAATAAATCATCAGCACATTGCGCACAACACACACTGCTTCTATCAATATCAAACAGTCTGTTCTGTCTATATAAAATACCTTTTCTTTAAGAAGCAGTGGTGGTTGCTCAAATATTTTGAGTCTATAATCAGGATAAATTGTCTTGATTAAAATCCTGTAAGAGTGTGTGTGTGTGCGCTCATCCTATTGCCCCATCAGTATATTTTTTGCAGTGTAATCCTAGAAGTATTGCTTACGTGTTTTTATAATTTCAAATTTTTTTCCTAACAGTGGTGTTTAAAATTGAGATCCTTCGATCTGTAGTTTTTTCCTTTAATTCATGCTGAAAGACTTTTTCAAATACTAAACAGTTGGCCACTGCTGCTATAGACAATATTCTATTCAGTACATTTTTTCCCATGACTAATTGCACAAAATTTCATTGATTTATTTCCCCCAACACCACTGATGTTGGAAGCTTTTGTTGTTGGAAGTTTTTAACCCTCCTGTTGTGTTGTGGGTCAATTTGACGATTAGATTTTTTTTCAACTGAAACACTGGTTAAACTGTTTATTTCTTGTTGAAATGTTGCAAATATTTCTCATTTAGGGTCATGGATGTGCATGCAAACGTTTGACACAGCTGTGCTTTGGAAAGGCTGTAGAAATGCATTGGGGTCAATATGAACCTCCCACCGAGCCTCGCTGGTTTCCATGCAGTTTGCCAAAAATCAACCAAGAGTCCGTTAAAAACCAGAAAATCTTTATTAAAGCGTGTCAAACACTAAAATATGAAATGCATGAAAATGTATGAAATTTACAACTCGGAGTTTAGTCGAAATTGAAGATTTGTCTTCTGAATTGTCCAAGGAAAATTCACTTTTTTTAAATCTAGTTGAGTTTGTCAATAAAATTACACAAATTATGGCAACACTTTACAATAAGGTTCATTAGGTAACATTAGTTAACTACTCTAGTTAACATGAACTAAGCATGAACAATATCCTTTATACTTTATCTAAGATTAATAAATGCTAAAGTATTGTTAATGTTAAATTCAGCATTTACTAATGCATTATTAAAATCAAACGTTGTTTACATTAGCACTGTGAATTAACATGAACTAACAATGAACGAATGTATTTTCATTAACAAAGATTAATAAATACTGTAATCTATTGTTCATTGTTGGAACCTTATTGTAAAGTGTTACCCAAATTACAATAACAAAAAATGCAAAGTACAAATAGCAATAATTAGTGCACTAAATACAAATAATTTTTACTATTTATACTTGGAATTATTTGCACCTTAACTGTTCAATTGCAAGCAGACATGGCAAAAAAATGTATATACACTGTAAAAAATGACCGTGAATTTAACGGTAAAGGACTGTAAAATTCGCAGTGTTTGAAACAACTGCAGGACCTGTGTGTGTTCATGACAGCACAGTGAGTGTGACGGTTCCTTTGGTTTTCTTCAGAATACAGACGGCCTCCTCATGAGTGACTCCCTCCAGACTCTGGCTGTTAACGGCGATGACTTGATCCCCACGCTTCAGACGCCCGTCCTCTGCCGCGGCCCCCTGAACACACACACATCAGATAATAATGTTTCTATCTGTGTGGTGGCATCTGTGGATGAACACACTCGCTGTGTGAAAGCGTTACCTTGCTGAAGACGGTTTTGACGTAGATGGGAAGGTCACCGTGAGGGCTGCCGAACCCACCCACGATACTGAAGCCCAGTCCGTCAGGCCCTCGCTCCAAACTAATGCTCTTACACTGCGGAGGACTGGACACACACACAGACAGATGAAGAGAATGATGTTTTGATTTCACTTTTTAAATTGCATTACTTTCTATCCATCAAACAGGGGCATGATTAGAAGAGAAAAGTATCAAAAATGCACTTTTTGACAAGAGGGGGTTCAATTAGGAATGTGACCATATGTGACCCTGGACCACAAAACCAGTTATAAGGGTCAGTTTTTTTTAAATTGAGATTTATACATCATCCTGAAATGTAAAAAGCTGAAAAAATAAGCTTTCCATTGATGTATGGTTTGTTAGGATACGACAATATTTGGCCGAGATACAACTATTTGAAAATCTGGAATCTGAGGGTGCAAAAAAATCTAAATATTGAGAAAACCACCTTTAAAGTTGTTCAAATGAAGTTCTTAGCAATGCATATTACTAATCAAAAATTAAGTTTTGATACAAAATATCTTCATGGAACATGATCTTTACTTAATATCCTAATGATTTTTGGCATAAAAGAAAAAT
>NW_015634038.1:197219-199024 GCF_001515625.1 Sinocyclocheilus rhinocerous | reverse complement strand
TTGTCAAATATCTTCATGGAACATGATCTTTACTTAATATCCTAATGATTTTTGGCATAAAAGAAAAATCAATAATTTTGACCCATACAATGTATTGTTGGCTATTGCTACAAATAAACCTGTGCTACTTATGACTGGTTTTGTGCTCCAGGTTGACAAATACATTTCTTACCTGATATGGAATTTTAATTTATTTATTCATTCATTCATACAATGTGTTTGGCTGCAATTATTTTTGCTAATGAGGATGTAACCAGTTATTGACTCTCTTCTCATACAATGACATTGGGTGTTATATAACCTTTAAAAAATGAAATAAAATTATGTATGCATTCATATTTAAAGATAAAAAAAAAAAGATCAAAGATCATAGTTTTTGGCTGAAATGCAAAAATGCAGACACTATGAGTCCAGAAAACCGCAACCCTGAAAGCATGTGGAGGCTTGAAACCAATACAAGATAACACATGCCAAATTAAAATGAAACGTTTTCAGGAATAAAATAATCAGCAGGCAAATATTGCAGACGATTATGCATAATAAATTGAGAGAAAATATGATTTATAATGACACTATTGTCTTTTAGAGAATCTGAACCGTTTGCTAGTGGAGTTTCTATATTTAATTCTGTTATTTTCCTGTTTATCTCTGTGAAGCTGCTTTGACACGATCTGTAATGTATAAAGCGCTGTAGAAATAAAGGTGACTTGAATACAGAAAGGAACTGATTATCATTAAAATTCGGGATAAACCAACCATTATTCTGTTTGCTCACTAAAGCCAGATTTTTAGTCACATTTGGCACATGATGAGTGTTATTTTATGACGGCTGAAGAGAGTTTTGTGTACAAACCCCAGGTCATCGTGAAAAATGCTGCTGGCTGTGAGTCCTGCTGTCTGCTCTGCTGACGGTCCAGTCACTGTTGTATCGCCAGCAACGACCTACACACACACGCACACACACACACACACACACACACACACACACACACACACACACACACACACACACACACACACACACACACACACACACACACACACACACACACACACAAACACACACACAGACACAGACAGACACACACACATCACATCCGCATTCAAATAAAACACCCCATATGAGTGTGGATTTCAATGGCAGTTTCCAAAATGAAACAAAATAGCTGTTAGTTTTGAATGAGGTGTGTAGAGAACTGTGTTTAGAGTTTTGCAGAAAGTTTGTTTCACAAGAGCAAACTGAGTTTAAAGCATGTAATGTGCTTGTAGTTTAGCAGTCTTGGTCTATATGCGATGGCTGCTGTGCCGTGGTGCTTTGTACCTGTAGCTGAATGATGCCTGTCGTGTTCTTCAGCAGTGAAACAGCTTTATTGTGAGTCATTCCCTCAGTCGAGTCTCCACAGATAGATACAATCCTGTCTCCAATCTATTCCACACACAAACATAATAAACACGAGAGACTGCGATTCACAATTGACCCTTATGACTGGTTTTGTGCTCCAGGGTCACAAATACACACCAGCTTCAGTAGACCTTCCACTGGACAAAAAAAAGTTTTGTAACTCTGGTTCAGATGTTAAACACACACATACCCAGAGTTTCTGCGTCTGAGCTGCCAGGCCGCTGGGGTTCATCATGGCGATGAATATGGGCACATCACCCAGAGGACTGCCGACCCCTCCTGCTATACTGATGCCCAGAGAGTCTGACGGGCCCTGAGACACACACACACACACACACTCGCACACACACAGACACACACACACACACAGACACAGACACAGACACACACACACACACACACT
>NW_015634038.1:194183-196379 GCF_001515625.1 Sinocyclocheilus rhinocerous | reverse complement strand
CACACACACACACACACACACACACACAGGAAACAAATGAGCCTCACAGCCTAGACACGTGACCCAAATGACCTTATTTTATTGGTTATTTTAATAGTTTGTTAGAAAAAAAAAAAGATAAAAAACAGAAAGCAAAAATCTATTCGCTCTCTGTGTGAACAGGCCTTGAGACTGAATCAGTGTAACTGACCTTTGTGAATTCAGCCGTCCTGACGTCTCTATCCAGCACTGCAAGGCAAGAAAGGAAAGGTTGAAAATCAAGAATCGAGCATGAATCATAACGTGCAGCGGTTTGAGCGGACAGACTGCTGTATGTTCTTACATCCGTATGTTTTCTCGGTGTCTCCCTGTAAAGCTGCAGTGACTTTCCCGCTGCCCGTCTCGCTGATCTGGAAATACAGAGATATTACACACATCTGAGCGCAAGACTGCATGACTCAAACTCATCGAATTTTGTGCTTTCAGTTGTTGACTAATCTGCCTGCCAGGTGCACACCAGCGTTAACTAAAACTACAACGATTAAAAAGTTTTTTTTGTGAAATAAAAGCTGAAATAAAATATAAATACAACTCAAAAAAGCTGAAGAACTAAAATGACTAAAACTGAAATAAAAAAAAAATAAACAAAAAATAAATTATACATTTTTTTTACTAAAACTTAATCTGAATGAAAATTAAAAATTGAAAAATAAAAGCTAATACAAAATATTAACAAATATTATAATAGTAAAAATAATAAATAAATAATACATATAAAATAATAAATAAATACAATAGTATAAAATGTATTTCTATTGCTATTTATTTTGTACATATTCTATTTCTAACGTTTATCTTTTAATTAATTTCAGCACTATTCTATTTAGTATATTATTTTATTATATTATAATTTTGTATTATATGTAAATTCTTTTATTCCTATATTCTAGTTTTATTCTTTAACTTTTACATGTCTTAGCCTTTTTTCATGTCATACTATGAATGGTTATGTATATGACAAATAAAAATGTGATTTGAAATAATAAATAATACATATAATAATAATAAATATAAAATAAAGTATAAATAATAAATAAGGTAACACTTTACAACAAGGTTTCATTTTTTAACATTAGTTAACTATATTACTTAACATGAACAATACTTCTACAGCATTTACTAATCTTAGTTAAGTTTGGCGTTTACTAATACATCATTAAAATCAAAAGTGTATCTGTTAACATTAGTTAATGCAGTGTGAACAAACAAACTTTTTTTAACTAACATTAACAAAAGTTAATAAATGCTGCAAAAATATTAGGTAACACTTTATTTTAAGGTGTCCTTGTTACTCATGTTACTTGTACTTACTATTATAATAACAATTAATTATGCATAATTACATGCAAGTAACCCTAAGCCAAACCCTAACCATATAGTAAGTACATGTAGTTAATTAATATTACTCAGTACTTAAATGTATAATTACACTGTAACAAGGACACCTTAAAATAAAGTGTAACAAATATTATGTTCATTGTTAGTTCATACATTATCTAATGTTAACAAATGAGACCTCATTGTAAAGTGTTACCATAAACACTACTATAATAACACTGGTGCACACTTGTAAGACCCGCTTCAACTAGTCACAGATGTCAAACCTGCTTAAAATCTGACTACCGTAGTCTTCGAGAACAGACTCGCTCATTGTGTGAGAATGTGTTTTGTGAACATAGCTTCAGATGGATGTGAGTCTTTAACAGTGGGATGTGCGTCTGACCTGACTGCTCTGAGACAGACGGCGCTCCGAGTGGAAAGGCCCCGCCTTAAAACGACCCACCTCCAATCTGATTGGACCAGCACAACTCTGAGGGAAAACAAAACCAGTTCATGCGAGTGATACATTTATAATTAAAGAGGTCCTATTATGCTTTTTCACGTTTTGAATTTTAGTCAGTGTGTAGTGTGTATGTTTGGGCATAAAAAAGGAGTCCACTCCAAAGGGAGATATTTCGTTTTTTAAAAAAAATCCCTTTTCAAGAACTACAACGAACGGCTCGTTTGGACTACAGCGTTGGTTTCCGGGGTTTGTGATGTCACAAAGTGGTTCATTAGAATATCAATAAAATAAATCCCGCCTACAGAAATGCGAATGGTTGGGGGGAGGGGCGAGGTCGTGGTTAGAACGCTTGGTTGAGTGCATCAAGATGACGA
>NW_015634038.1:192781-193243 GCF_001515625.1 Sinocyclocheilus rhinocerous | reverse complement strand
TATTTCGTTTTTAAAAAAAAATCCCTTTTCAAGAACTACAACGAACGGCTCGTTTGGACTACAGCGTTGGTTTCCGGGGTTTGTGATGTCACAAAGTGGTTCATTAGAATATCAATAAAATAAATCCCGCCTACAGAAATGCGAATGGTTGGGGGGAGGGGCGAGGTCGTGGTTAGAACGCTTGGTTGAGTGCATCAAGACGACGACGAGGAAGAAAAAGTGCTGCTGTTGCGTCAAGTTTTCGCCATGTCGAAGAAACGCTGTTTTTTTTCATAAATTGCTGACAGTACAATACTGGATAATGATGTAATCTGCAGAATTTACACTTCAATTATGAGACTATGGTATAAATAAATTCAACTGTATAACAGTTTCACTGCAATTCATGTTACAACGTTAGAATTAAAGAACAATAAACATAATACATATTACCGTTGCACTTATCTGTACATAGTAAATGCA
>NW_015634038.1:178780-192673 GCF_001515625.1 Sinocyclocheilus rhinocerous | reverse complement strand
GGCAATATTGACGCCATCCTTAACTATACCGGAGCAGACGGAACTTGCTGCTTTGGCAAGGGGCATGGCAGTACTGAAACACCGTCTAAGCTGTTCGCCGATCACAACGTACTGGGACAGCTAACCAATCACAACACATTTCGTTTTTTTCGAAAGGCGGGCCTTCATTAAAACCCAGAACTAATCGAGCCGTTTGTGCCAGGCTGGGGAGAAAGGTATTTTAATAATGTAAATTATGAGAAAAATAATGCATTTTACGAACCACCAAGCATGAGAGCATGTTCTAGTACACCCCCAAAACAAAATCAAGACTTTGTAAAAGAGCATAATAGGACCCCTTTAACAATTCTCAAATCTTATCGCACATTACTTCCTCAGCTTTTCACCAGGGTTATCATTGTTAGCAAAAAAATAGAACTAAAACTATAAACTTGTTACTTAAAATGCTAAAATAAAATTAAACATTAAAATATAAAAAAAAACAACTTAAACTCATTTCATTTCAGCTAGATGCCGAGCCAGGGTTCTAAAGATCTTCAAGTACTAAAGAACTAAAATAAATTTTTAAATAAATAATACTATGTACACATAAAGAATAAAACTAATAAAAATGACAAAAGCACAACAAAATGACTAAAACCTTAGCTAAAATGAATTGAAAACAAAATATAAAAACTAATTTTTTTTTGTTGGTTTAACCGACTGACTCTAATGTTCACCTTGAGCAGCGCGGCCACATACTCTTGAGTGGCTGAACGAACATCCTCGCCGTTAACCGAGAGGATCTGATCTCCCTGCATTAGCCGTCCATCTGTCTCCACCGCTCCACCCTTCACAATGTCTGACACAAACACCCCTGTGTCGCTCCTGAGACAGAGACGGAGTTAATCACTGACAGCACATACAGAGATACAGAGCTGAACATGCATTTATGGGCACTTGTGAAAAAAAAAGATGTATACCATTTGCATAAAAATTGTATTGAATGTGCACTTGTAGTGTACTTCAAATCTTAAAAAAATATATAAAAATGAATAAAATAAAAGGCCACTTAAGTGACTTAAAGAGAGACACTTTCTTAACACACTTAAGTACACTTTTAAAAAGTGACCTTTGTAATAATGTCAAATTATTATTTATTTTAAGGTGTCCTTGTTACAGTGTAATTATACTGAGTAATATTAATTAACTACATGTACTTACTATATGGTTAGCGTTAGGATTAGGGTTTGGCTTAGGGTTACTTGCATGTAATTATGCATAATTAATTGTTATTATAATAGTAAGTACATGTAACGTGTAACAAGGACACCTTAAAATAAAGTGTTACCAACGTTTTACTTTAAAATACATTTTAAATCATAATATTTTAATAATCTTTTGTCGTGTTTGCAAGAAGTACATTTATTGTGATGTGTTGACTAACATACTAAAGCACATGTAAAGTACTTGATTAACATTTTAACTGCTAAGCGTTATTTGATATTACATATATTACAAGTATATTATATATATAGGCCTACTGCATTTCTAAAACATATCCCATTATAAATTATATTTTTGTCTAATCTTGCTTATATAATACACTCCAGTACAACTCAGTTAAGAGTTGACTGTATTGCTAAAAAACAACAACAACAACAACAAAACCTAACACTTCAGTGCTATTAAATATGAGTTAGAAACTTAAGCTACATTTTTGCATTGCTTGAGCTGACAATTTTTTGAGACATTTTTTCTTAACATATCTAAACACAATTATATATTATTGCCACAGTGCATTCGGCAGTACAAGTAGTTACATTTTAAAATGTACTTAAGTCCTACTTAAGTGAGTCAAAAAGTTCAGCTAATTGCATTTAATATAAATGTAAACTATAAAACATTTACATTTAATCACAATCAACATTTTAGTTTTAGTGTCTGAAAACATTACATTCAGTTCACACTTAAGTATATTCTTTTAAAGTCTATTATTTCTGTAGTAAGTATTCTTTTTTAAAGCAAGCTAAAGTAAAGTGTTTTTCTTTTTCACAATTGGAGTCATATCTTAATGTTATATGCAAATCTAGAAAGTAGGTTGTGAACGGAATACCATTTAAAAAGAGATGTTTGTGTACATTTTTTAATTTCATACTCATGCACCATTACACACATTACTAATTTAGCAACAATGATAACTCACAGATACCAGCTTATTAAAATAACCAGTTTTCCCCGTTTACATGCACATCAGTAGCCTGACAACGCAAGTAAACATGACTTCATTAATAAATCAGTTTATTTCCCTGTTGTGACATCAAAACATAACCATTTAAGAGGCAAAAAACTACCAGGGTCGACCGGTTTATGCTTAAGCCGTTTTCAGATGCAAATATAAATACAAAACCAGTCCTAAATGAAAGAAAAGAAGTTGACAAAAAGATTGAATCCAATATTTGGTGACAATATACCATAATGAGTGATTTATAAGCATTTATTTGAGGCCGGGTCATTTTTGCCCTGGAACATCACAAGTGTTATAGGGTTTTGAACACAACACATTAAATGCAAGACATACTGAAAGCATTTTCAGCTGTTTAGATAAAAAATGCTAAAATAACATTTTAGTCCCATACAGATTTAATACGGAACGCAATTCTGATCAGTGTGCAGAAATATGTGGAAACCCCAATTAACTATTGAACTTGTGTGTGAATGAGAACTTAGTTTAGTACTCACATGCTGTGACAGCCGCTTTCTGTGCGTGTGCTTCAGGTAAACCGTATATCAGTAGTTTACACTCGTATGCTTAAAAACGCATGATTTCAGCGCGATTAACATGGTAATCAGAACCAAAACAGATGTTTTTAGCAGGTCTGAGCTGTAATGGCGCTATTCTATTCTGGAAAAGGGGGCGGGGAGCAGCAGCTCATTTGCATTTAAAGAGACAGGCCCGAAAAACAGCGTGTTTCTGCTTCCACTCAAAATAGGCATTTTCAAAATGATATAATAAATGATCAGATAATATAATATTAATGAAATAAAAGGTCACTTAAGTGACTTAAAGACACTTTCATGATTATGTTTCTTAACACACTTAAGTAAAAATTGCACTTTATAATTATGTCAAATTAAAAGTTTTACTTGAAAGTACATATTAAATAATTTTATTTTAATAATCTTTTACACTTATTTTGATGTGCTGACAGGGCCAGTGTTATGTTAGTATTATTTAATATTACTATTATAGTGTTTATTAAGACTTTGAATTAGTTAACTTCATTATATATATATATATATATAAAATACACATTTTAAGTTTTATTTTAAATGTAGTCTAAGTTTTAGTCATTTTTTTATGCTTTTGTCATTTGTATTAGTTTTGTATATTTCTATTTAACTTTTATTAAAATTTGAATTAGCTTTTATTTTTATATTTTCATTTTAATATATTAAGTGTAGTTAATTATTTTAAGTTTTATAAATTGTGTAATATGCCTTTGTCATTTTATTAGTTTTTTATTTCTATTTAGCTTTTATTAATATTTTGAATTAGCTTTTATTTTCATATTTTCAGTTTTATTTTAATTTTAGTTTAAATTGTAGTAATTTTGCTGAGCTTTTGTCATTTCTATTATTGTTTTATTTCTATTTAGTTTTTTATTAATATTCATAATAAGGTTTTAAGTTTACATTTTCATTTTAATATATTTAGTTAGCAACTTTATTTAAAGTTTTAGCAATTGCCCTGTGTTTTGTCATTTGTATTAGGTTTTTTTTTTTCTTTAAAACTATTTATTTTTATTTCAGTTTTAGTCATTTTAGTACTTCAACTTAAATGTGTTATTTCAGTTAGCTGCCAAGGCAACATTTCTAATTTATGTTCTAATGAAAAAATGTTGCTTTTTTGTCTAATATTTAAATTTTATTTCAGCATTATTTCACTTAAAATATTTTTAATAGTTTTATTTTTAATTAACAATAACAACCAACAACTGGATTTTCTTTGAGTCCCAACTTTTTGAGTTGAAGACCATGAAAATTAAAGATTGATGGTGGAAGCTAATTTGTACTTAAATCAGAAATCATGAATTCAGTTTACAATTAGCTTGTATTTATTTTGGTACACATTTAGGTCATTTCCAGAGTGTCAGAGTGCACAAGTTTGTATCAGTTCAGTGTGAAACAGAGTCTAAACAGAGTTTATTCACCAGCAGCGTGTCACAGCCGCCCACGATGCTCAGCCCCAGTCCTGTTCTGCCCTTGCTGATCTCTATAGTGGTCTCACAGCCGGGGATGATGGGACACGTCGCCGGATCACACGCCAAAGTCGCCGGTGTGGAGCATCTGCTCGAATCTGCAGCACACAATCATCATGACCACAAAGATCAGCTTCTGATTTATTCATCAGCAAACTCTTTCCATTTTTCTTTAATAACTCCCCGATCCCCTCCCCTCTTACTCCTGATTGGCTCTGTCTCTGATGATGTCAGAGAAACCAGCGGAAGGCTGCTTCCAGCGTCTGATCCCGAGCAAATCTGATTGGATGAGGAGGGTTGGGAGGCGGAGTCAGTGCAGATGGTGAGTTTCACTGATTGCTGGGCTTTCTGCAGCAGTGACATCACCTACAACACACACATTTCACATTAGACAATGACGTTTTTGGAAATATTGAATCCTATTTACATACACTACTGTTCAAACATTTTAGGGTTGTAAGATTTATAGATTTATAGATTTATCAAAGATATTTGATAAAAAATACAGTATAAACTGTAAAATATTATTACAATTTAAAACAAGTGTTTTTTATGTGAATATATTGTAAAATGTAATTTATTTCTGTGATCAAAGCTGAATTTTCAGCATCATTACTCCAGTCTTCAGTGTCACATGATCTTCAGAAATCATTCTAATATGCTGATTTGCTGCTCAAGAAACATTTCTGATTATTATCAATGTTGAAAACAGTTGTGCTGCACAATATTTTTGTGGAAACCGTGATACATTTTATTTTTCAGGATTCACAGATGAATAGAAAGTTCAAAAGAACAGCATTTATTTGAGATATAAATCTTTTGTGACATTATAATTGTCTTTACTGTCGCTTTTGATCAATTTAATGCATACTTACTGAATAAAGGTATTAATTTCTTTGAAAACTGACCCTAAACTTTTGAACATTAGTGTACATTCACAAAAATCTCAACAGAATATTTACAGAGAACAGAAGAATCTAGAATCTAGAATAAGTTTGAATTTTATATTAAAATTAGAATGTTTTTAAATTTCACATTTTGGTTTGTTGCTCACAAAGCTACCATATGGCATCAAAAGACTTAAATTATAGTGGAAAAAAACAATTTTGAGATACATTTAGATCAGATTTTTGTCCTTTTGTGAGCTTGACAGTTCCTATGCTTTTGCTTTATTAAAAACAGCAGGTTGGATATTCTTTTCTTCGTTTACATTCCACGGAAGACAGAAAGTCATAGGGGTGTGGAACAACGAAGTTGAGTAACTCATGACACAACTGACTACTGCTTTAAACTCTTGCTTAAAAACATGTCACAGCTGGAAAGAGTTTTACCTTTTCCACAGAGAGTCCCAGCACCATCTCATCATCCACTGCGAGCAGCCGCTGTCCCCCAATCCGACCGTCCTGAAACACACACACACACACACAGGTTTGAGAATTGCATTATAGTTTATATTAAAACTAAAAGACACAGTATTAGTGCACACTGAAACACACTGATTGACATTAAGTATGACTTCTTTTTATGAATTATTTACATCAACAAAATGTCCTTGAAATGTATTATCCAATTTTTCAGGCATGCTTGATTATGATTGGTTAATTGCAGCATTTTGAGTTCAAATATTTTTGTATAATGACTCCAGAAAACAGTTTCTTTCCGCGGGGCGTCTCCTACATTATTACTGACTTAAACTAAAACCATGAAAACAAAATGTTCGTTTCAAAATAAAATAAAACTTAAACTTATTTTAATTGAGCTAGGCAATATTTCTCAGTTCCGTTTAGTTTAAGTTGAAGTACTAAAACAAGTGAAACTAAATAAAGTAAAACTAATAAATAAAAATGAATAAATACTATATATGTATAAAAATGACAACAACAAAACTACTTTTAACTGAAATTAAAGTAAAAACTGAAAATGTAAAATCTAATTCAAAACATTAACACAAACTATAACAAGTTTATCAAAGATTCTAAAATAACACTTCATGTTCAAGTCGACATGAAATCCAAACCAACCCTGTTTATTTTCCGAAAACACTTTGCTGTTTTATTGAGCACAATTCATCAGTACAAAAAAGTTTGTCTTTCAGGTGCAACTTTTCCCTACATTTCAAACTCTATATTTTTCTCTGGCTGAATATCAGAAATATGTCACATTAGAAAAGTAAAATGAACATCATATCTGTTGTCTTTAATTTTGCAGCACAGTGATTCTTACCCTTCCAGCCGCTCCGTTCTCATCCAGACTCTGAATGATGCATCCGCTCCTGCTGTCATCCTCCTTCAGGACCAAACCCAGCCCTCCATCCTCCTTCAGAGAGAATAAAACACTGAACATCCCCGGTACGGAGAGAGAAACCACACAAACACTGAGCCAGAAGAGAGCTGAAGTGTGTGTCTCACCACAGGAAGAGTTACGTGCTGGATCACGTCTAGTGTTGAGCTGGGCGTCTCAGTCTGCAGAGGAAAAAACATGTTAAACTTCATCATAATTAAACAAATAAATGGATAAACATATGCATGAATGATTGAATGAACCAGAGGGTGACCGTTTGTTTGCTTAGCTTCAAATGCTGGCCCCTTAAAATCTCCTAAAACCGTAAAAAATTGACTTATTGAGATAAAGAGGAATGCTAACGGATAGCGCTATGTTTTAGAATGAATTAACAAATGATTGAATAAATTAATGAATGACCGATCTTTTTATACACATCAGGAATGTTTAATGTGTCTGTTTGTCTCACCTTGTGAAAAAGTAGTACACTTTACAATACCATAAAAAGAGTACTTATTACGGAAATAATATACATAAGAATATATACAATATATACAATTAATTGCATGCTAATTGTAATTAAATGAAACCGTATTACAGTTTATATTTATATTAAATGCAATTAGTTGAACTGCAGAGTGTTTTTTGTCCACTCAACTAGGACTTAAAGTAATACTTTATTTTAGGGTCTCTTAACTAGTTGCTTATTAGCATGCATATTACTATAATATTACACTCTAAAAAATGCTGGGTTAAATACAACCCAGTGCTGGGTAAAATAGGGACAAACACAGCAATTGGGCTGTTTTGACCCAGCGGTTGGGTTAAATGTTTAACCCAACCTTCTGGGTAGTAACCCAACCGCTGGGTCAAAACAACCCAATTGTACTATTAATAAGCAGAAAATTAGGAATTTATTGAGGGAAAAGTCGTAGTTAATAGTGAATAAGTGTTCCCTATTCTAAAGTGTTACCGGACTGAATATATATATTTTTATGTCATTTCTTAATTACTTCTATTGTCTTTGAATTATGGTTAAAGTACTGCTGAATGTACTGACAATCATTTTTACCAATTATAATATATTTGCGATTACACATTTGTAATGAAGTCTCAGTTTATTGCATTTAAAACATATTAAGTTTAAATGTAAAATTGAATAACACACTCCAGTTAAAAAATAATCAAGTACAGTATTTTACATGTCACATCAAAATAAGTGTACTACTTTGAAACATGACAAAAGACGATTAAAACACAATGATTTAAAATTTACTTTAAAGTAAAACTTTTAATTTGACATTATTACAAAGGTCAATTTTTAAAAGTGTACTTAAGTGTGTTTAGAAACAGTCATAAAAAGTGTCTCTCTTTAAGTCACTTAAGTCAAGTCACCTTTATTTATATAGCGCTTTTAACAATACAGATTGTGTCAAAGCAACTTTACAGTATTAAATAGGAAAATAGTGTGTCAATAATGCAAAATGACAATAGTAAACACTCAATTTAACTTAACTTAAGTGGCCTTTTATTTAAATAATTTTATATTATCTGCATCTACAGTTTTTTAAAAAATATACTTTTAATATTTGAAGTACACTACAAGTGCACATTCAGTTCAATTAAGAGCACTTCTTTTTCACAAGGGTCTAAAGTTGACTAAAACCGATTCAGAAATGAAGTAAATAAAGTCTTTTAGAGTTAGGGTTTGGCACACAGATGTGTGTGAGTTCACCTCTGTGTGTGAGTCCGGTGAGTCCGTCTCCTTCATCGGCCCGACAGCCATCTGACTCAAAGCATCTCTGTTCCTGAAACACACACACACACCACACGTGTCAGCCTGCAACAGGCTTCAAAATATCTTCAGATCAACACCTACACACCACAACCTTCGACCTACCGGATGAAGATGATCTTGACCTTTGAAGGGGCACTTTTAATGATGGCAGAGGCGTTCTGATGACTGCGGCCATACAGAACCTGACCGTTTATCTGCCAAGACAACGAGATGAATCAGAAAATGGCCTGACCTGTTTAGCATGCAAAAGATGTGTGCTTAACTGTATTGAATCTGCACTTGCAGTGTACTTAAAAAAAAAAAAACATGTAGATAATATATTAATGAACAAAAAGGCCACTTGAATGACTTTAAGAGAGAGACTTTAATGACTGTTTCTGAACACACTTAAGTACACTTTTAATGAGTGACCTTTGCTATAATGTCAAATTAAAAGTTTTACTCTCAAAGTACAATTTTTTAAACATTATGTTTTGATAATATTTTGTTGTATATAAAGTACATTTTATATTTAAGTATATACATTAAAGTCAATTTTAGTTTACCATAAATGCTTGTCAGTACATTCAGCAGTACTTTAACCATATTTCAAAGACAATAGAATTATGAAATTAGATATAAAGATGTATTTACGTACCAACTTAACTGTGTCAAAAATCATTTAATATAAACTGCATTAAAAAACGCATTTAATATAAATGTAAACTATAATACATTTTAATTTTATTGCAACTAATATGCAATTAAGTGACTGAAAACATTACATTCAGTTCACACTTAAGTATATTCTTTTAAAGTAAAGTAATAAGTACTCTTTTTAAAAGTATGCTAAAGTGTATTTCTTTTTCACTCACCTCTAACAGTTCATCTCCCACCACAATGTGTCCATCTCGGCCGGCGGCGCCGTTGGGATCGATGCCCACCACAAACACACTCATGCGTGAACGATCCCGGTTCCCTGCCAGACTCAAACCCAGACCCGTGTGACCCTTCTCCAACTCGATCATGTCCAGCTGACCCGGTAAACGACCGTACCGCTCTGTTACCTTCTCTTCTCACACACACACACACACAGTTAGATGCTTTTACTTGTAAATTACACTTGTAATCTGTAGCATTACTGCAGCATATCACTGCAGTCTAATAACAGATTTACAGTTCAGTACAGTGTGAATTATGGCCATAAACCCCCTGTGAAAAAGAAGTGTGCTTAACAGTATTGAATGTGCACTTGTAGTGTACTTCAAATCTTAAAAGTATACTTTTAAAAAACTTTCTTAAAGCCACTTAAGTGACTTAAACAGTAACACTTTCATGACTGTTTCTTAACACACTTAAGTACACTTTTAAAAGTGCACTTTGTAATGTCAAATTAAAAGTTTTACTTTAAAGTACATTTTAAATCATTATGTTTTAATAATCTTTTGTCATACTTTAAAGAAGTACACTTATTTTGATGTGTTGACTAACATACTAAAGCACATGTAAAGTACTTGATTAAAATTTTAACTGTAGTGTGTTGTTCGATATTACATTTAAATGTAATATATTTTAAATGCACTAAATAGCAACATCATCATTACAAATGTGTAATTACAAATATTTAAATACATGACATACAAGTTTCGGTTACACTTTATTTTAAGGTGTCCTTGTTACAGTGTAATTATACATTTAAGTACTGAGTAATATTAATTAACTACATGTACTTACTATATGGTTAGGGTTAGGACTAGGCTTAGGGTTACTTGCATGTAATTATGCATAATTAATTGTTATTATAATAGTAAGTACATGTAACATGTCTAACAAGGACACCTTAAAATAAAGTGTTACCCAAGTTTCAATAGAAATTATATTTTAAAAAGTATATTTTAATTTATCATACATTCAGCAGTACTTTAACCATATTTCACAGACAACAGAATTAATTATGAAATTACAAACAAAGATGTACTTAAGTCCTACTTAAGTGGGTTAAACACACTCTAAAGTTCAGCTAATTTCACTTAATATAAATCTGAACTATAATACATTTAAATTTCATTGCAATTAACATGCAAATAAGAGTCCAAAAAAATTATATTAAGTTCACACTTAAGTATATTCGGTAACACTTTATTTCACGGTGTCCTTGTTACACGTTACTTGTACTTACAATATCAATAACAATAAATTATGCATAATTACATGCAACTAACCCTAACCATATAGTAAGTACAGGTAGTTAATAATAATACTCAGTACTTAAATGTATAATTACACTGTTACAAAGACACTGTCAAATAAAGTGTAACCGTACACTATTTCCACAACAATACTCTTTAAAATAATATTTTAAAGTATCCTATAATGTATTTCTTTTTCACAAGGGTCTCTCTCTGAATCTAGTCCAGCATGAGTCAGTGTGATCGGTGCTCTCTGCTGGCTGCTGTGTGTTACAGCGAATGTGAGACTCACTCCAGCTGTATCTGTACTCATTCTCCTCTTCCTCATCAGCACCGTCGTTATGAAGAACGAGTCTGTCGGGAATCTCAGTCAGCGTGTCCGAATCTGTTTCCCCGACATGTGGAACGACAGGCAACGACAGGACGGGTGTCGACAGGAAGCTTTTCCCCTCCTCTCGATTCAGCTGGCACAGTTTTAAAAATAAAACACATTAAAAAAGATATAATTTATATCCAATTAGCATGTCATCTGTCAGCATGGCATCCTCCATTAAACCCATGAAATATGAAGCATAATCAAAATTACATTTAACACATTAATCTGTTCTTCATTTCTCAGCATGAAGATCCAACAAACCAAGACATGCTGCTGCTCTTACAAATCATTCGTTAGCCTGCTAAACTTATGTTTAATGAATGAAAAAATGTTATCAATATCGTAGTTACAGTGTAAAATTGAGGTTACTCAACATACAATAACAATATTACATTGTTACATATATAAGAGTCAAATGTTGTTTCAACTTTGTTATATGGAACTAAATTGGAGATGTTTCACAGAATGTTCATGCTGCTCTTTACATTTCGGGTCTGTTCTTGATACAAAACTACATTTATGATACATTTTTGTCATTTTTTGAGTTTAAAAGCTCCTGGTCACTGTGTGCTTTAACTGTGTGGAAAAGAGCAGCAGGAGTAGTCTGTTAAATATCTCCTTTTGCTTTACACAGAATAATGAAAATCATGCAGATTTATGGGTACATGGGTAAAATAACAAGTCTTTGTGTTGTGCGAATAAAAAAACTATTCCTTCAAGAAAGTCTGCTTTTCAATTATGTTAATGTCTGCATATATCTGCGCATTTATATATATTATAACTTCCAATACTGCAAAATTGTTAATGCAAACATTATTCTATAATTATATATAATATTATATAATTTTATAGAAAAGGAGAAAAAGGGTTTTAGGGCCATATATATGCAAATGTTATGAAATCAGATGATCCATAACTGCATACAGGTGGGAGAGAGAGCGAGAGAGAGAGAGAGAGAGAAGAACAGAGGGAGAGCAAGTACTTGTTCAGACTAACTACAGCAGAGCACATCTAAAACATCATTTACAGCACAAAATCTGTTCCTGAGTCAGCTGAGAACTTGGCAAGTGACGGCTGGCCCGAAAATCAGCTGATCTACTGCTGACCTCTGACAGCCCACACGCTTTCTGTCACTGATGGAATAGAATACTAGCTTACTACGTAACTGAATATGAAGTAGTTTACACTATACCGCCTGATAGTTTTGAAAAAAAATTATATGCAACACTGTTTCATCACACTGCATGTGTGGCAGTCATCATTTTCGAAATGAAAACGGTTATTTTTCAATTTGAATTAAATTTAATGTTTTTTTTACTGTTTGCATTATAAATATTATAAATATAAATAAAGTTGAAAAAAAAATAAAACATTAGATGAAAACCTTAACGTAAAAAAAAATAATAATAATAATTTGAAGAACTAAAATTACTAAAACTAAAACTGAAATAAATATAAATTAAAGCTAAAAAGAAATATTGAATAAAAACAAAAACTGATAAAAATTACAAAAGCTCATAACAAAATGACAAAAACTTACTCTAAAATAAAAAAAAATCAAAATATTACTAAATACTATAATAGTATATTAATAATAATAAAATAACACTGGCATGTCATCCTATTATATGCTTACAGAAATTCACATACTATGAACAGTGTAGATAATATACACTGCAGACATTGTAACAGTAGTTGTTAGTATGTTATTCTGAACACTGAGTCTCAGACGGCACTGCTAGGGACCGTTCACACAGCGCCTGATGCATAATGCATGCAAAAATCGTACCGGTTGGTTTAAATATGCATTGCTAATCAGATTGGCCGACTTTTACGCAACTTCTGAGAGTCTGAGTGCCCAGGGTTTTGCTAGCAAACAAAGTTTTGTTTACAATGTAGTGGACTGCTATAACGAGCACGTCTGAAGAAGACCGAGTCTCTGAATTTGACAAAGTTTCCCAGGTTCATGACCTTTTGAGGTCTGTATGAGACACTAGTGATGACTCCACCTTTTTTAAAATAATTATGATTCATTTTGAGGCCTTATTATTTTCCAGGCATTTGTGATTAGATACTGGATAAAATCACAACATGGTTATCATAGTTAAAGGGGTCATATGATGTGATTTCAATTGTTCCTTTCTCTTTGGAGTGTTACAAGCTCTTGGTGCATAAAGAAGATCTGTAAAGTTGCAAAGACTAAAGTCTCAAATCCAAAGAGATATTCTTTATAAAAGTTAAGAGTCAACCACGCCTACCTAAAACGGCTCGTTCTAACACGCCCCAGCACACCTCGCTTTTCAGACCGATGAGCTTTGTAAAAATCGACGCGTTTCAGAAAGGCGGGGCATAGAGGAGAAACAATAATGTACAGTATGTGGAAAACAATGTGTTTTTTTAACCTTAAACCGCATAAACACATTTCATTACATGAAATACACAACATAATGTTCTTTTTAGCAGCATTATATGACCCCTTTAACAAAAAGGCCACACCCTTAGCGTAACATACAGGAAACTGTTTTTAGCCACAAAGGCATTTACATTCAACAGACTCGCTCTGAAACGCATAACTACAGAAATCATAATACAGACATTTCCATGACTTCTCCAAGCCTGAAAATCACAATTGTAAAACTCTCTGGTATTTCCAGGCTTTCATGATTAGGAAACTCTGCCTCAAGCACAACTTCATATTCCACTTTCTTGCACAATTATGCCTGTGAAATAATCAGGACTTAAACTGACAGACTATTAGTGAAAATTGTGCTTCTGAGAGGAAGTTCAAAATAAACATTTACATTATTTCCTCACCCCCCGTGGTGTTCCAAGCCACAAATGATTATTTTTTGATTTTAGTTCTTAATTTGGATTTAAAGATTAATTCACAAATCAGAGTTCAGCTCACTGGAGGAAAAGATTGTCAGTCAGTTTAATTAAAATCTTCGTTAATTGATGTAATGCTGAAGTAAAATAAAACATAAAGATTAGATGTAAACTTAAAAAACTGAAAAAAAAAAAAAAATAGAA
>NW_015634038.1:163164-178349 GCF_001515625.1 Sinocyclocheilus rhinocerous | reverse complement strand
TATATATAAAATAACACTTTTATCATTGAATTGCTCTGTTTCCATTGCTCAGACAAAGTTGTCTTGGCTTCAAAAGAGTTTTTCTTTTCTGAACCGTTGTTTTGAAATGTTTTGATTTTCTAACAGCTCTTTGTTGTAATGAAAAGAACTCCATTAATTCTTGAAAATATTTAGTTTCACTGAAGACAATCATACAAGTTTAGGAATGACCCGAGAGTGAGAAAACAATGACAAAAATTCATTTTTGGTGAGCTACTTAAAATCTAGAGTCATATATCTGTGATGAAGAAGCACTAGAGCGGATTCACTGGCGTCCGTCTGCTCACCTTCTCACCGCTGCTCTTCAGATCGAAGGCTGAAATGTCTTCCACTGCATCCAGCGCAGATGTCTGCCATTATTAAAAATTCAAGAACAGTCCTCGTCAAACACAGTCCCACAAAAAACACTCTACATGACTTCAACAACATCATTAAACTCTAATGTCATTGACCAGCTCTCTGTTGGTCTAGAAGATCCGAACTAAAGTCCTGCACAGTAATGAAAGTCTTTCTTTATGGCCGCGGATCCCCCCTCGGGTTTGTACTTGTTGTTCAGTGCCATTGAAACAAAGCTACTTTTAAGAGCCATCTGCAGAGAGACATCTGCTGGGCGGGAATGATGCATGGATCATTAGCGCACATCTGGTCTGATGAAGAGAAGGACAGACCGCAGAGAGCCGGACTTTACAGGTGCCTTGATACAAGGGCTTTGGTCAGCTGAGAAATGTAACGGTCAGTTAGAAATATAGCAGAAATCAGACAGATTAAATCCTGTAGTTTTGGGATTTTTTGCAGGTTGAGATTTCAGCAAAAACAGTCGTGATGTGTGATTTCATGATTAAAAACAGAGCTGTTTTGAGTCATATCATGAAACCCATTGTGAAAAAGATTTACACTTTAGGATTAGGTCTGCACGATAATGACAAAAATCATAATTGTCGATTATTCCCTTGAAATTGTAATTGCGGTTATTAATTACGATCATCACAATTTACATTGAATGATGTTATACTAAAACTAAACTAAAAACAATGGAAAAACCCTTAAGATAACATGAAGAAAGAAAAAAACATATCTTAAGCGAGCAGAATAACATAAGTGGACTTTGAACGATTAATTGCCACTTTGAACGATTACGCAATTGTGGCATCCATAATTGTAACCGCGATTAGAAATTCAATTAATTGTGCAGCCCTAGTAGGATACTTATTTTAAAAGAGTACTTATCAAGGAAATAAAATACTTAAGTGCGAATTGAATGCTTTCGGACACTTACTTTTGCATGTTAATTACAATGAAATTGGATATCATTTGAAAGCTTGGTAACACTTTATTTTAAGGTGTCCTTGTTACACGTTACATGTACTTACTATTATAATAACAATTATGCATAATTACATGCTAGTAACCATAAGCCAAACCCTAATCCTAACCCTAACCATATAGTAAGTACATTTAGTTAATTAATATTACTCAGTACTTAAATGTGTAATTACACTGTAACAAGGACACCTTAAAATAAAGTGTAATTAAAAGCTTAAACACTCACAATTCATTTTCCTCCCCCTAGTGGGCGGTGTCAAGTGTCATATGACTAAATATACTACAATATTTTATCAAAACTTTTTCTAATCTTGAAAAATTAAAGTAACCTCAATTTTTGTGATATCAACTTCAAATTTGGAACATAACTTAACTAGACAAATGGCTTTGAGTTTATAGCAATTTTAGATTCCAAAATATTTTGTAAAATATTTATTTTATATAAAATAAAACATTTTAGTACAGTACATTTTCTTTACAGTAAACTTAAACTTGTATAACTTTTTTTACATTTTAATTTTTTGAAATGCTTCAGTAATAATCTGCTAATTGTCTTCTTTAAAAAAAGACCAACCTTAGTTAAGAGGTTGAAGCAGGACAAAAGATTAATAACACTTAATGATTTCAAATGTACTTTAAAGTAAAACTTAATTTAAAAACTATTGGCAAATGCACTTTTTAAAAGCATACTTAAGTGTGTTAAGAAGCAATTGCGAAAGTGTCTCTTTAAGTCACTTAAGTAGCCTTTTAGTAAATTAATATTATATTATCTGCAAGTACAGATTTGAAGTTCACTACAAGTGCATATTCAATAAAATTAAGTGCACTTCTTTTTCACAAGGGACATTTTCATTCTACAGAGCATTTTATTGGACAAAAAGTCATATATTTTCATTGCTAGTATATACTTAAACTAAAACCCACAGAACTTTCAAAATGAAACATAACCATGCAAAAACTTCGAGGAACAAGGATGAGTTTTCTAGAATGTACCACTTGATAACCATTCAACACATCAGACACACACACACACACACACACACACACACACACACATATACGCAGGCGACTCCATCTAACCTGTAGCGGTTTGTATGTAAAGCAGGATTCGGGGTAAGTATGGAGGGGTTGCTCTGAGCGCTTCAGCTGTAGTAGGGCTACGGGAGGTTTCTACAAGCACAACACAGAAGGTTAGCAAGCCAGAATCACCCTGCGCCAGTATATCAGCTTAAACACATTTCATCCCGCAAGACGAGTCATTAAAACATCTAATATGTAAACTAGAAGTGCTATTATTTAAAAAAGAGGCCTGCGGGTAAATCAAACTAAGTGGAGGAAGTGGTTCGGGACATTAACAGCAAAACAGTTGAACTTTGGAGAGCCATAACCGGAGTGTTACTTATTTAATCGCATTTGATTGAGTTCGTAAATGTGCTTAAGTTGGCTTACTGGCAAATCTTAAGGCTAAGCCGAGCTGAATGAGGGATGCTGGGAGCGGAGATAAGAGGGCCGAACAGAAATTACCTGACACTTTGGCACAGGGACGCATTTTAAAACAGTTCCGTATTTCTCTATGACAGGAGGTGAATCAAAACTATACAGAGAGTCAGGCTGAGAGACAGACAGACAGATGAGGTGCAGAGCGAGAGACAGATGCAAAGCGGTCCAGTCCTGTCTTTCTGAGCACTAAACAGTTACAAAAGCAGTTAGTTAGTTAGTGCTGGGAGATATATTAAAGATTCACAATATATTCATGGTTATGGAAGGATATTCCTATTTTATCCTATTTTCAAAAGGAATTACAATTTGTATTTTCAGTTGTGTTTTCCATATGTGGACGCAGAATTTGTGACAATCCAAACGCAATTGCAAATCTTGCATTACCGTTTGCGTTTTCACTTTTGCAAACGCACAGTTTAATGAAACGCTTTTCACCTGTCTCATCAATCATGCATCCATCGGAGTGCAAACAGTGAGAGATGATGAGGCAGGTGAAAACGTTTGGTTAATGGTGAATATGGTAATGTGGTAATTAATATTGCTTTTTAAATATGACAGGCTCATAACTCATAAGACATGGGAAATACAGTTGCAAGTGGACTTTGCTTTTCTATTTGAAATTTGGCAGTCACTGTGTGTTCGCGAAAACGCAAATGGTAATGCAAGATTATGTCACAATTTATGCGTCCACTTATGGAAAACGCAATTGAAAATACAATTTGCAATTCCGTTTGAAATTAGTCCGGAATATCTTTCCATACATGATGATTCTGTTGACAATATCAAATTAAGTAACACTGTGATGATTTTAATATGCTTCATATTTGGTCATTAGGTTTCTCAGAAAGTAAGAGTATAGCATCAAGAGAGAGCTTTAATAGTCTTTCTGATTAAAGCTTCAGTAGCCAAACCTTTGTCACAGTTTGTAAGCTTGATTGATTTCTATTAATCTAAACTCAAGGAATCGATTCAAAACTTATTCAGTAATGTGCTTTTACTGAAGTCAATGCATGACAATTTTTTAATGTATGAAAATAATTTAGCAAAAATATAAGTAGGTAAATATCACTGTTTACCACTACCCTTTTAAAAATTAAGTGCGCTTAATTGTATTGAATGTGCACTTGTAGTGTACTTCAAATTTTAAAAGCATATTAAAAAAAACTGTACTTGCAGAGAATATATTAATGAAATAAAAGGCCACTTAAGTGACTTAAAGACACTTTCATGACTGTTTCTGAACTTACTTAAGTACACTTTTAAAAAGTGAGCTTTGTAATAATTGTTTTAATAATCTTTTGTCGTGTTTTAAAAGAAGTACATTTATTTTAATGTGTTGACTATTGAAATTGCAATTTCATCATTACAAATGTGTAATTACAAATATATTTAAATACATGAGATACAAGTTTCAATATTAAAGTATATTTTATTTTACCATAAATGCTTGTCAGTACATTCAGCAGTACTTTAGCCATATTTCAAAGACAAAAGAAGTAATTGTGAAATTAAATATATATAAAGATGTACTTAAGTCTTACTTAAACACTCTAAAGTTCAGCTAATTGCATTTAATATAAATTTGAATATAATTTATTTCATTTTATTGCAGTATATTCTTCAAACTATATCACTTCCATAATAAGTATGCTAAAGTGCACTTCTTTTTGACAAAAGTATTGTTATATTGGTGCATTTAAATGAAAATAATTAAATACACTTCGTGTTCCTTTAGCAAAAAAAAAAAAAAAAACTGTGTGGAAAAATTATTTCTAACTAGATCTTTAATGTATTTTACGTTTAAGCTGGAAAAGCTCTCTCTCTCTCTCTCTCTCTCTCTCTCCCCCCCCGCCCCCCTGTCACACACACACACACACACACACACACACACATAGAGCTCGACTTTATGAGCAGGTGTGTAGCCCAAAACCTGCCAAAAATATGCCACTCTGCTTACCTAGACAGGCTGGGCTGTATGACAGTATACATGCCAAAGTAAAAATGTATCAACTGAATTTGCTATATTATTTATATTATGATTTAAAAAAAATCAGACAGCAAGCAGAAAATTGTGCAAACTGTGCCATGCCACTTCCAGTGTAGACAGCTTCAATGAATGTAAAAGTTAATTTTAGTGTGTCGCAACAACGCGAGCAACATTGCAACTTCCTGAATTTATAGAATTCAACATTTGGTGCAAAAATAAATATTTTGTAAATAATATTTACTGCTGTACCATGATATAAGAACTGAAATGCAACCTCATAATCACTGATTTGCAATGCTCTACATTGTGCTCCACACAAATTGCGTTTTTCACATGAAGTACACAGATGAATTGATTCACAATTGAGTCGAGTGGAGTTTGACGCTAACATGTTGCTAAACTAACAATGCGATACTCCAACAAGCACTAAAATACACTGTACATGCAAATATTGGGTGAAGAAGTTACTTTTTTATAATTAAAATGACATAGACATTTGACAATTATAAGAAAATTTCAAACAAATGTAAATAAAAGTAAATTTAAAACATTAAACATTTTTTAAAATAATAAATAAAATGTTACATTTTTTGGATTTCATCAAGGACGTTTTTTTTTTTTGTCCACTGAGCTTGTATAAAGCTGGGTCAGATATCTTAAGGTATTTCCAGCATTTCTGCTGTAAGTATGACAGAGCTGCTTGTTTTCAATCTTTTCATTTTATTAACAATAACTGGAAATATGTAAATAGCAAATTAATTAACTACAATTCATTTTGTAACTCCAGATGTTTCAAGAACTGTATGTTCTTCATTAAAAACAATTTTGAGAGAAAATAAAAATATGACCTCTATTTACATCCTGATTTTGTGCTTTTTAGCATTTTAATTTAGATTAGAGTTGGATTATTGTAATGTATTAATAATAATTTATAATTGTAAATCACTTTATGTTATTCTGTTATAATACATAGCTAAGTAAGTGTGTGTGTGTACCTCTAAAATCCTGTCTCCTGTCTTCAGTGTGCCGTTGCGTCCCGCTGGACTGTCCTCCAGGATGTGTTTAATAAAGATGCCCCGCATTTCAATCTTTTCATTTTATTAACAATAACTGGAAATATGTAAATAGCAAATTAATTAACTACAATTCATTTTGTAACTCCAGATGTTTCAAGAACTGTATGTTCTTCATTAAAAACAATTTTGAGAGAAAATAAAAATATGACCTCTATTTACATCCTGATTTTGTGCTTTTTAGCATTTTAATTTAGATTAGAGTTGGATTATTGTAATGTATTAATAATAATTTATAATTGTAAATCACTTTATGTTATTCTGTTATAATACATAGCTAAGTAAGTGTGTGTGTGTACCTCTAAAATCCTGTCTCCTGTCTTCAGTGTGCCGTTGCATCCCGCTGGACTGTCCTCCAGGATGTGTTTAATAAAGATGCCCCGCATCACTTCCCCGTTGCTAAGGCGACTGCCCATGCCCCGCCCACCAACAATGCTGATGCCCAGAGATTTCCCAGCTTCCCTGTGCAACTCCACTCTGAGCAAACACACGCAGAACATTCAATTAACATCCAGTAACGTCAATTTGCAACATTATGATCAATACATTTTCATGACTTTCCCACAGTTGTCTTCACTGATATGTTTCTCATCATCATGATCCCACCTTCTGACCGAACAGCATCAAACTTTGTGTTTGTGTTTTTTTTCTGGCCAAAATATTTCTCAAATATATGCTAAATATAAGTTGTAAACCATGCAAGTTAATGAAGGATATATTTTTTATTGAATATTTTTTAACAAAATATATTTTGTTTAAACCTTCAAATACCAACATATTTAAAAATGTACTTAAGAGCAAGAAAATACATTTACAATCTTAAAACACATTTTAGGCAAATGCAAAATGTATGTGACCCTACTGTCAGGGAGTATCTGTCATGTCACCAGCTCTGGACTCCATATCCCAGAATCCTCCTCGGCTCACACCAGTTCACATTCACAATCACCAAGCTCACCAGATCTCACACACCTGGATTCTGATCACCTGCACCTGCTGCCACCAATCAAGCCACCGTTGACTATTGAAATTGCAATTTCATCATTACAAATGTGTAATTACAAATATATTTAAATACATGAGATACAAGTTTCAATATTAAAGTATATTTTATTTTACCATAAATGCTTGTCAGTACATTCAGCAGTACTTTAGCCATATTTCAAAGACAAAAGAAGTAATTGTGAAATTAAATATATATAAAGATGTACTTAAGTCTTACTTAAACACTCTAAAGTTCAGCTAATTGCATTTAATATAAATTTGAATATAATTTATTTCATTTTATTGCAGTATATTCTTCAAACTATATCACTTCCATAATAAGTATGCTAAAGTGCACTTCTTTTTGACAAAAGTATTGTTATATTGGTGCATTTAAATGAAAATAATTAAATACACTTCGTGTTCCTTTAGCAAAAAAAAAAAAAAAAACTGTGTGGAAAAATTATTTCTAACTAGATCTTTAATGTATTTTACTTCTTGCATGCAACATTTTGAATATACTTTGCAACAGTGGCCCATCCTGATACCTTCCTGTCTCTGTGCCATCCTCTTCAGCCCGATCCACAAAGGAACCTGTCATCACGTGAGCCCGATCCCTTCCATTCCTCAGACTGTTGCTCTAACCCGTTGGCTCTCCATATCTCTCTCCCTCTCCCAGCACCTGTTCAATAAAGCTCACAGTTTACTTTACCTCCCCGTCCCTGGTCTCCTTCTGTACTGTGACAGAAGATAGGAACCACACCGATGGCACAGATGAGTTCTCCCCACGGTGTTCCTTTAGCAAAAAAAAAAAAAAAAACTGTGTGGAAAAATTATTTCTAACTAGATCTTTAATGTATTTTACTTCTTGCATGCAACATTTTGAATATACTTTGCAACAGTGGCTGTTCAATTAAAATGAGATTCCTCTGATTAAAAAAAAATGAAAACACTGCAGAGCAAATATATAAACACTGAGCTATAAAGCAACAAGTATCCTTAAAAGGCTGAAAAATGTTGAGATTGTCAACAGAATGTAAACAGTCAGTTTTAATTTAATTGATTAAAATGTACACGAACATCTAACTTTTAGATAAAAGAGTGTGTTTTATAAAGTTCAATTAAAGCTATATCACCCAGCCATAGTTAGTATGCAGCTGTAATAAATATGTTATAAACACCCACACGTGTTAACCAGCATAAATAAATGGATCAGTTCAGCAGATGTTTGTATTGTGTGTGTGATACTGACTCTGTCTCTGTGAATGATGCTCTGCACCACGAACACCACAGGGTTTGCAGCGTTACGGATGGCCTCCACCGCCTGCTCATGACTGGCGTCACGCAGATCCCCTCGGAAGGGCTCCTGATCCCCAGTTCAGCCCGGGAAGGGCTCCTGATTCCCAATTCAGACCGGGAAGGGCTCCTGATTCCCCGTTTAGCCCGGGAAGGGCTCCTGATCCCCAGTTAAGCCCAGGAGGGGCTCCAGATCCCCAGTTAAGCCCAGTCATCACGTGAGCCCGATCCCTTCCATTCCTCAGACTGTTGCTCTAACCCGTTGGCTCTCCATATCTCTCTCCCTCTCCCAGCACCTGTTCAATAAAGCTCACAGTTTACTTTACCTCTCCGTCCCTGGTCTCCTTCTGTACTGTGACACCTACATAGGACAATTAGGTAACACTTTATTTTAAGGTGTCCTTGTTACACGTTACATGCACTTACTATTATAATAACAATTAATTATGCATAATTACATGCAAGTAACCCTAAGCCAAACCCTAATCCTAACCCTAACAATATAGTAAGTACATGTAGTTAATTAATATTACTCAGTACTTAAATGTATAATTACAGTGCAACAAGGACACCTTAAAATAAAGTGTAACCGACAATTATTATAGGAGAATATTATATATAATATATATATATATATATATACAATATATTGTTTGTCTGTTTCAGTATGCCAAACTGTTTATAGCATACAGCATATTTCATCAAAAATCTGAAGACTGTAAATAGGTCATATGGTTATATGAAATGCCCAATTTTAAACTTACGGTGTTGCTAAAGGGTTCGAGTGAGAGAGCCTAAAATTGGTCATATTGATGTTCATACCTTCCCTAATGAACGCACCAAATTTTGCTCCAATGGTTTTAAGGGTTGCCATATGCTCCCAAAGAAACAATAATAAGAATACCAACATAAACGGGTTTCTAATACATATCCATTCCTAATAGATATGTTCATGTTTTTCAATCACATGCAACTTATTGATCTGTCCTCACCTCCGTGGTAGATTCCAGCTGTTGGAAGCTGCTGTCTGTCGTTCACTCTCCTGTCCCTCTCCATCTTCTCTCTCTGGAAGATCTGAGGCCGTCTGACTAAACACACAAACACAAAGCTCTCATTTTTTTGTCCATTTTACAGCTCTACGAGTCAATGAGAGCTGACAGGATGAAGTGTGAGTGGAGTACGTACTGTTGAGTGTTGTTTTTGCCATCAGAGAGATCATCACTCTGGAGCTGCTGGCTCGCCCTGTATTCCTCTAAATATTCTGCAGGAACATACGTGATTCTGCACACACAGAATCACAAAATTCATAAGCTTATGATGGCATTTGGCTCATCAGACCTGTCATCAACACTGGCGGAATCAAACTCCAAAGGAATCTCCCAACTTAAACTCAATCAACAGCATTTGTGACTTAATGGCCACTTGTTCTTCAGTTTTAAAAATTGCAAAAAGGAGTCAATCAACATTATGCAATAAATGCATAAAACTGAGCATAACTTGCATTGAAGCACATCTTGTTTTTTTCAGCATTATGGGTAATATGTGATATATTCTGCCTATCTCTGTCCAAGGTGAAATCAAGGTGAAATCAAAGCAGCCTGTGTTTTATGGGTTAGTAAATGAATGTCCCACAACAAGACATTTTTCTGTTTCATTTGCATTACATCCAAAAAATTCAAACCAAAAAAGTCTGCCTCAACAGCGAGCCTGATAATTTAGCTTGAATTTTCATGTTTCCGGATCAGGAGTCAAAAAAAAAAAAGTTTGTTTGCTTCATCAGTTGACTGTAAGTGAAGATGACAGATCTAATTGAGAAAAATCAAAACTTGTTTTGAACAATTCATGCATGCAGGCGGAGAGATCAAGACATTAGGAGTCACGGCACATCGATGTGAATCAAATATTCATTATCCACACGTTCAGTGAAAACGCTTCATTAATGAACGACAATCGATGACTGGAAATCAAATCACTGACATGAGAGAGAAAGATGTTAGTCAAAGATGAACAACACAATACACACGATGTTAGGAGGAAACGACGGCCTGGAATGTTAACGATGAACGACAGCCTCTTGAGAACACGAATGCATGTTACCAAGGAAACAACAACCTGCTCAAACGCTGCTTGATGAGGAAATGCAGCACGGTTGAGTTTGACTGGAATGTGAGTGTTAGACATTAGTCGGGTAAGACCCACTATGCAGTACAATTCAAATTTGCCTTAAAATACCACAATTAAAACTGAAGCACTCTCCTATCCCAGCTTAATTTGTTGGTTGACTTTCTCGAAAAGTGTAATCACTCTGCCAACAATCATTATTTTTGCAATTCTGTGGTGTAGACCTCACACACTTCAGCTTCAAAGGAACACTCCACTATTTTTGAAAATAGGCTCATTTTCCAACTCCCCTAGAGTTAAACAGTTGAGTTTTACCATTTTCGAATCCATTCAGCCAATCTCCGGGTCTGGCGTTAGCTTCAGCCGATCTCCGGGTCTGGCGGTAGCACTTTTAGCTGTATCTTAGCATAGATCATTGAATCTGATTAGACTGTTAGCATCTCGCTCAAAAATGACCAAAGAGTTTCTATATTTTTCCTATTTAAAACTTGGCTCTTCTGTAGTTACATTGTGTACTAAGACCGACGGAAAAAAAAAAGTTGCGATTTTCTAGGCCGATATGGCTAGGAACTATACTCTCATTCCGGCGTAATAATCAAGGAACTTTGCTGCCGTACTATGGGTGTAGCAGGTGCAATGATATTACGACTCTGTCTTTACATTTATTTTGAAAGATGAAGCTCGCGATTATGGTAAGGGGCGTTACATTTCCGACGAGTGCTTGCGGTGTTCGGCCAATCACAATGCACTGGGTCAGCTGGCCAATCAGAGCAGACTGCGCTTGTCGGAAGGAGGGACTTTGTAGAAAACGAAGCGTTTGAGAGAGGCGGGGCATAGAGGACCTACAATAATGTACAGTATTTGAAAAATAATGTGTTTTTTGAACATTAAAGCATGTCAACATATTCTGTTACACCAAATACACAGAATAATGATCTTTAAAAAAGCATCATATGACCCCTTTAATGTTTTTATTTTAAACCAGCCTGTGTTTGGCTCCATTTCGTTGTGTCTTCTAGCTGTTTTTCACTTCAAAAACAAGAACAAATGTGTCCTGTGTAAACAGTTCCTTAGGCATCATGTTAATTGTGCAATTCATAGTAAAGTAATATTTCCAAAAGGTTATAATATTGTAATAGAAATACACTACCGTTCAAATATTTGTTCATGTTTTTGAAAATAGGTCTCTTCTGCTCATCAAGGCTGCATTTATTTGATCAAAAATACAATATTATTGTGAAATATTATTACTATATAACTGAATAAACAATTATAAACAACTGTTACATTTCATCATTTTAAAATACATTTAACATTTTTTAAAATATTTAAAATGTAAATACTTTAAAATATAATTTATTCCTGAATTTTCAGCATCCATAACTCCAGGCTTCAGTATATAATTAATGTTCAAAGCAACTGTGCTGCTTAATATTTCAATAATAATGGTTTAACAATTTTAACAGAATAGAAATAAAATAGAATAAAATAAAATATAAAATAATCACAAAAAGGTACTGCATAACAGAAACGAGCCAGTAATGGAGATTTAGATTCAGTGGAAGAAAGAAACTCATACAGGTTTGGAATGACATGAGGGAGAGTAAATGATGCCAGAACTGTTTCCAGTCTTTGAGCTTGTGTGCGATTAGAAGAGAATGGAAGCAGGGCTGCGGGCCGCCCGAACAATCAGATTTTTCAGCTCAAAACAAACGCAAGCAGGGAGCGAGGACAGACAGTGTGATGAAGGCAGTACTCACACAGAGACGGGGCTCAGCTCTTCCCCCGCAGCACCTGTGGATCTGGAAACGTGAAGAGCAGTTTACGGACACAGACGCCGCTGGCAGCGGGAGGCAGAATAAAGTGACTTACTGCAGCTAGAACAAGCTCTCTGCTGCCAGACGGCTTCTCGATCATAGCTGGGCACTGATAAGCCTTGTTTTATGAATGTCTGTTTAAACTTCCATTGTGAATGTAAATCCTGAGTTCTGCCGAGGTTGATGGCTCTATTAAATTGGCAGCACCCTTAAAATACACCCTGACTGTACATCATCTCCATTTGAACAGATTTCTCAACAGACTCAAGCTTGAAGTACCACCAAAAAGTAACCGGTTTGACAAGCTAGATGCACCGTAACATCCAAATACTGTATGTCTGTGTGGAAAGTCTGGGGTCGGTACGATTTTTTAATGTTCTTGAAAGGAGTCTCTATTGCTCACCAAGGCTGTATGCATTTAATCAATAATATATTAAAATTTAAAAATATTTTTAAAATTTAAAATAGCTGTTTTCTGTGTGACTATGTTGTAAAATGTAATTTATTCCTGTGATCAAAGCTGTATTTTCAGCATCATTACTCCAGTCTTCAGTGTCACATGATCTTCAGAAATCATTCTAATATGCTGATTTGCAGCTCAAGAAACATTTCTGATTATTATCAATGTTGAAAACAGTTGTTCTGCCCGATATTGTTGTGGAAACCGTGAAACAATTTATTTTTCAGGATTCACAGATGAATAGAAAGTTCAAAAGAACAACACTTATTTGAAATAGAAATCTTTTTGTAACATTATAAATGTCTTTACTTTCACTTTTGATCAGTTTAATGCATCATTGATGCATACAAGTATTAATTTCTTTAAAAAAATCTTACTGACCTCAGACTTTTGAACAGTGTAGTGGATGCAGCAAACAAACACTTATGTAAATTATAATTTTTTTATGATTCATTAATAAGCACACTATGCAATTAATTCCACCAGAATTGTTAATGAATTGACAGCCCTGTATGTATATTCATTTGGTTACTTCCCTCAGCAAATATTGATAAATGTGATTTATTTAATTATTAATCAGCATATAATGTAATTTATTTGATTTTTTAATTAAATGATTAGAAACTTTACAATAAGCCTCCATTTGTTAACATTAGTTAACTACGTTAGTTAACATGACTAACAAAGAAAAACACTACTAAATAATTTCTTAATCTTAGCTTAAATTAATTTGAACAATTATTAAAACATTATTGAAATCCAAAGCTGTATCAGTTAATATTATTTAATAAACCTGAGCTGAAATAAACACTGAACAGTTGTAGTTTTATTAACTAATGTTAACAAAGATGAATAAATACTGTAACACATGTATTGCTCATTGTTAGTTTAAGCAGTAAACTAATGTTAACTAATGGGGCCTCACTGAATAGTTTTTTGAAAAAGCCAAATGAAACCCTCTGTGTTTAATATAAATAATATAAAACGATAGAACACAAACCTTTCTGAGAGTGTCTATAATTATCCACCTCTCAATAATAGAGTGTCTGATTTGTGCCTGAGAAGTTGAACAGAAGCTCAGCTGAATCTCGTGTGTCTGTGTGTGTGTGTGTGTGTGTGTCTGTGTGTGTGTGTGTGTGTGTGAGTGTGCGCGTTTTTGTGACAAATGAGGACATACATTTGTATAATGACAAGGGTATGACATAGGTATTACAAGGAGAAGGTGACTTTTCAGGACATTACCCCATGTCCCCACTTTTCAAAACGCTGATAAATCACACAGAATTGAGTGTATTGAAAATCTGAAATAGCAGAAAGTTTCCTGTAAGGGGTAGGTTTAGGGGTAGGGTTGGTGTAGGGCAATAGAATATACGGTCTGTACAGTATAAAAACCATTACGCCTATGGGATGTCCCCACTTTTCACAAAAACAAACCTGTGTGTGTGTGTGTGTGAGTGTGTGTGTGTGTGTGTGTGAGTGTGTGTGTGTGTGTGTGTGAGTGTGTGTGTGTGTGTGTGTGAGTGTGTGTGTGTGTGTGTGTGAGTGTGTGTGTGTGTGTGTGTGAGTGTGTGTGTGTGTGTGTGTGAGTGTGTGTGTGTGTGTGTGTGAGTGTGTGTGTGTGTGTGTGTGAGTGTGTGTGTGTGTGTGTGTGAGTGTGTGTGTGTGTGTGTGTGAGTGTGTGTGTGTGTGTGTGTGAGTGTGTGTGTGTGTGTGTGTGAGTGTGTGTGTGTGTGTGTGTGAGTGTGTGTGTGTGTGTGTGTGAGTGTGTGTGTGTGTGTGTGTGAGTGTGTGTGTGTGTGTGTGTGAGTGTGTGTGTGTGTGTGTGTGAGTGTGTGTGTGTGTGTGTGTGTAAATGAGCGTCTCACCCCAGGTCTGGTCCGATCAGAGAGTGTCTGCGCAGCACGGCTCGCGCCTGAGCGTTGGTCAGGTTTCCCGTCGGTTCTCCGTTGATGGCCAGAATCAGGTCCCCGACCCTGAGCCGGCCGTCTCTGCTGATGGAGCCGCCGTGAATGATGCTGCGGATCAGCATCCCAGGCCCGTCCTTCAGCGCACACACTGTCATGCCTGCCACACACGCCATGGGACATGATGGCTGCTGTTTTAATGCCATGCCAGCTTCCTTGGCTATTTCCATGGTGAGGAACAAGTTGAAATTTGCATTTAAAAAGCTATATAAGGTTTTTAATGTTTGCTTTAGATAAAAATTCTAAAATGCATTCAAGGTTGACTCTAAAAAATGTCTTCAAAAGTGTTTGGAGAAATATAATTTCCTAAGTCATCTTAAACCAGCACAGTTTAATAAGATTTCTGTCATGACAACTCTCGGAGGGATTGGCATGGTAATGTACATGACAATGTTAATGTGTTTGGTCTTGGCGGAATAGATCTGCTACGCTGCTGCTGCAGAGCAAGTACCGAGACTTGCTACTGCCAATACATCCACAACATGCTGCTGTGAGCATGCAAGAAATATTGCTGCTGCAAATATAACATACATGAAATAACCCCCAAATAGCATATATGAATCACCTCGTAGCAGATCTATACAGGTGGAGCTGGGGAAGGTGGAGGGTTTCTGAAGCACG
>NW_015634038.1:157921-160181 GCF_001515625.1 Sinocyclocheilus rhinocerous | reverse complement strand
GTCTTGGTGGAATAGATCTGCTACGCTGCTGCTGCTGCTGCGGCAGAGCAAGTACCGAGACTTGCTACTGCCAATACATCCACAACATGCTGCTGTGAGCATGTAAGAAATATTGCTGCTGCAAATATAACATACATGAAATAACCCCCATATAGCGTACATGAATCACCTTGTAGCAGATCTATACAGGTGGAGCTGGGGAAGGTGGAGGGTTTCTGAAGCAAGCTGCAACTGCTACGGCGAACACTAGTCACATATTTGAATGTTGAGCAGCGAGCTCATTGGCTACTAATACAGGAGAGAACCAATCAGCTGTGCCATGTGATAATGATGTCATTAGGTCAGATTGAGTTAGACCTATTGGACTGCGCCATCTAGAGTTTCATGCCAGAACTCTGTATATGTTTGAGAGATACTGAAATTTCTTATTGGACATTGTGTAAATATGATCTGATCCCATCAATTATTGAAAATAAAGACGCAACTTTTCATGTGACGTGGTAAAAAAAATCACATTCTGTCTGGGTGAACTGAATTGGCCATGTATTCTACTGGAATCAGTGTTATTTTAACATTATTTAAATATTATTAAAGTACTTATTAATATTTTGAATTGGCTTTTATTTTGTAAATTTTAATTTTTAATTTTAATTTTAGTTTTTGTGAATTTTTTATATGCTTTTGTCATTTTTATTTTGCTTTTTTTTTTATTAAGCTTTAATTTATTTATTTCAGTTTTAGTAATTTTAGTACTCAAACTTATTTTATTTCAGTTAGATGCCAAAGTGACATTTCTAATTTTCATTTAAGTTTTTCATATAAAATTTATATAATTTTATTTCAGCTTTTTTTTCTCCAGTTAACAAAAAATATTTTTATTGGTTTTGGTAAACAAAAACACCACAGATGATTTATGTCATTACATTTTAACCTATGATGCATATTTATTCCCTGATATGTGCAATATTTTTTTAACATTTATTTTATTATATTTTTTATTAAATTAAATACAAAAATCTATAGGTGGCATTTCAAACATTTATTACTAATATACATTCTGTTGTGCTGTGTGCATGAGAACATGATTACAGGTAATTCATGCTAAAAAATGAAAAGTATCACTAAATATAAATAAAGTACAATGCAGACACAGACATTATAGAAGGAATTATGAACCTCTGCACATTGACTCTGTTATCTTGGTTTTCCATGAGGAGCACTTAGTAGTGGATGTTATGTCAGCTTTGTAAAAAATCATCTGCCAGGAACTTAAATGTACTTTAATTGCAATCTTCTAGATCAAGAATGGGAGTCCTTTAACACCTGTGACAGTCAAGCCAAGTCCAGATCTAAAGCGGTGTAAAGCAGCCTCAAATGAATGCCAGATTTCCCTCAGCTGAAATTTTAATATCCTAATAGCATATATTGGCAAAGCAGACTGCGTTCAATTGCTGCTCTGGGATACAGGCGGGCCAAACTGCTGCTGCACGATCCCACGGCCAAACCCACATCTTAATCATTAGTGAAATCAGCGGCTGGGGAAAACTTCTCATCACATCACTTGCTTCACGTATACAGCAAGAAATATTCCCTTCATATTTTCCTGTTTTAAAGTGACGTCACATTTACCATTGCACAAAACTACAGTTGCAGAAAATATAATATTAATGACATAAAAGGCCACTTAAGTGACTTAAAAGAGAGACACTTTTATGACTGTTTCTGAACACACAGAATTATGAAATTACTAGTGGTGTCAATTGATAAAAAATGTAACTAATTAATCGCACATTTTTCTGTAATTAAGCATGATTCATTGCATCTAACATTAAAATTTGCAATCATAAACATTTTCACATGGAATTGCAAAATTAATGTAGAAACAAGCATAAAGACGGTAAATTTTAATCTTTTTAATAAGTATTATAAATCACAGGCAAAAATCACAGATACCAATGCTGATACTGATGCGTCTCTTAAATGGATAATTTTTTTATAGGCCTAAACTGTTACAGAACATTAAAAAATATTATGACTTTTAATTTAAGTGAGCTTAAAGCAATCTTCACATACACCCATTACATTACGTGCTAAACAGAAAATAAAAATCACAGAGATTGATGAGTTATTTTTGACAGCCCTAAAATTTACATATAAAGACTAGTTAAGTGGGTTCTTAAGTTCAACTAAGTGCATTTAATATAAATTTAAACTATATATATATATACATTTTCTATACTACCATATATAGTATATATAT
>NW_015634038.1:143968-157718 GCF_001515625.1 Sinocyclocheilus rhinocerous | reverse complement strand
TTATATAATAGTATTATATTTTCTATAGTATTATATATTTCTATTATATTTTCATTTAATTTCAGTTAACGTAATTAAGTGTCCAAGTACATTCAGTTCACACTTAAAGCTGCAGTGCGTAAGTTTTGCCTCTTTGTCACCATCTCTGTTTGAAACCTGCAATTGCAGTTATTTGCGGAATTATTTTCTTTACATGGGTTGTGCATCGGCACGGCTCCTCAGCGTGGATGAATCTAATGTTTTGAGCTGTATGTGTGGAAGTTTCACTGGAAAATGTCCTCTGAACAAGTAAGTAACATGTCTGCCAGTTTTGTTCTGACCAACGGAAAAAAAACAAAACAATAAATCACGATAAATTTACAATAAATCACGCTAACAGTGGTGATTAAATCTAATGAACACAAAGTAAGCTCAGATCACGTCAAACTGTGCAAATTATTATTATTGTTATACTTTGTTTTCAAATAGTTAATGTTAACAACATCAGCATTGCGTGACTACGTCTATTTAGTTTGTATTAGCGTTATCTATAGATTTCAATTTCTGTACAGTCTAATCTCTAATTGTCATACCATTTGAATGTTATCGAAATAAATTGTTCTTTTAACCTCAAAAAGACATTTAATGTTCCTTAGAACTCGTTCTCTTTGAAATACAAATCTTTTGTTAGTACAGTGAAATCCCACGTATCTGTAATCAGATCATTCAGATGCACATTTAAAATTGGAATATGTGTTTCAATACCATCATGCACCGTTTAAGACTCTATTCTCAAAATGACAAGTTTAATTATTCCAGCTGCTGTAAGAAGAGGCTCAAATGATCCGCCAGCTGCAGCATCCACACACGTGATAGAGCCTACTGACCGGGACTCCTTCTTTATGTATACAGACGTGACGTAATGGCGCAAAGCGAACGACCCGAACCACTCAAATTATAAAACATTATTACAAGCTTACCGTTGTGAAATGGGCTAAGTTAAGGAGACAGTTTTGAACACTGATTGGTTATATACTTGCTCAGTAATTGATTTTGGATAATTTTTAGCCAAAAAAAGTTATGTAATGCAGCTTTAAGTATGTTCTTTTAAAGTATATTATTTCAGTAAGTACTCTTTTTAAAAGGATGCTAAAGTGTACTTCTGTTTCATGAACACACTGCCGTTCTCATACCTAGACTGGAGTTGCCCTTGACCACAGTGATGGTCCTCTCGAAGCTGCTCCCCGCCGCTGCGTTTAGCTGCTGGGCCTCGTCTGCGGGTTCATCTGGAAGCAAATCCTCCTCCTGAGAGGAGAAAAGTCCAGAATCTTCATCAAAAACGACATCAAAGACTGAAGTCAAGGATACAGAGTGATGAAAGAGGTCAGCAGGATGAGGTGGGATTGTGAGGGTCGAATCAGGACGCAGGAATGATGGGAACAGACTAGCGATACTATGGGAAATTAGCCATAATATTTGAGTGATGCTTGACTGTAAAAAACTCACCACCACAGTGTCAGAGTTGGTCTGATGACTTTCCCTGTATTTACTATTACTAAGGCATTTTGAGTGGGTTCAACAGTTTGATGCCAGTAGTAGGCATAATTGCAATTGTGGTGATACAATTTAAAATGTTATTATTATTATTACTAAAAATATTAAAATGAGAAATATTGCAATTGTATAATTTCATTGTAAAATAAAAAACAAGTATTTAATAATAATAATAATAATAATAAATACACTGTGAAATAAAAATAAAGAAAATTAATATTGTTGTTATTAATATTATTACTACTATTATTATTATCATAATAAATAATACTATTTGATAACAAAATAGTAAATATTGCCATTGTAATAATTTACTGAAAAATGAAAGCTGAATATTTAATAATTATGAAGATGATGATATTTATTATTATTATTCCTAAAAATATTAAACAATATAAGAAACACCATTATTGTAATATTTAACTGTAAAATAAAAAAATCAAGTATTTAAGAAAATTATTATTATTATTATTATTATATTTTTTTTTTTTACAAAATTGAAAAAATAAATGCTATTGTAATATTTAACTATAACATAAGTCAAGTGTTTAATACTACTAATAAAAATAATACATTTTATTTTTTAAGTACAACTGTGTACTATGATTCCAATATTTAGCTGGCTTAAAAGTGAAACCATCAAGTTTTAAAAGCCGTTGAAGCCTCTCTCTCTTGAAGCAGCTGGTTTATAAGCGCTTCTCATTACATGTGTAAGAAGATGGTTGGCATGTTTTGCGTTCCTAAATTCACATTTTAATTGACCCAAACTCACAATTTGATATTACATTAACACCATTTAATAGATTGCAAATGGGACAAATTGCAACTTCATCAATACAAATGTGTAATTACAAATTTATTATTTATTTATGACATGCAAGTTTCAATAGAAACAACATTAAAGTATATTTTAGTTGATCCTAAATGCTTGTCAGTACATCCAGCAGTACTTTATATTTATTTCAAAGACAAGAGAAGTGATTAATAAATTACATATTGTTATGTCCCAAGGAGTAATTACTATTATTTATTTTGCTGCTGACTGGGTAGATACAGTTTGCATTGTGGCAGTGTTGTGGTGTTTGTTCTCTCTCTCTCTCTCCCCTCCACTCCATGCAAAGCTTAATGAAGATCAGCTGATCCTAGTTGTCATCAACTACTGGCTTGCTCTGATTGGCTGCTGGAGGGTGAGCTGAGACTGTTTTCTCCTGTCCCAGACATTAGCAAGTGTGCTAGTAGTTGCCTGTGTGCCTTCTTGTTGTTAGTGTAACTCTCGGAGGGATTGGCATGGTAATGCAAGCAGTTAGTTGCCGACTCTGTTTACCTTCGGTGTGGAGGCGGGTCTGTTCTTCTGATAGGTCAGATCAGCGCTGCAGATACTGCCATGCTCAGCGATCATCGACTGCAGCATCTCGTCCTCCTCCTCCAGAAAATGAAGCTCAAAAGCCTTTTCATCAGACAGGTCTAAATCACTAGAGTCAATCTGGAAGAGATGTTATGTAGATGAGAACGATAATAACATCAGAGAATGATCGTTTTTTCTAAAGGCCACAATAAATGTGCTGCACTTCAAATAGTTTGTTAGGATAACCCCCAAAAAATCATCAGGGACTTTTTAACTTTTTTCAATGATGCCATGTGTGTCTTGCTAAGCTTGGACTAAAATGTTCATTTTTTCATCCAAAAAACAGTATCTGTCTCCTATAAGCGCTGATATATCATTGCTCCTACAGAACATTGCACTACTAACATGCTTTGCACAGGAATGCATTGGTTGTGTTTTAGGAGCACTGACCACTGCAGGTTCAGCGCGGAACACAGCTTCATCCTCCTCATCACCATCACAGCCCTCCGTCAGCAGCAGAGCCGAGATGAAGGAGGAAGAGCCATCCTCATCCCCAGTCTGTGAAGACAGGGTGACCATTCATTCTCTGGTGATGAGCAGATCACACTAAGCTTGGGCGTTACAACCAGAATGAGTAACTGTATAACATGGTAACTGTATATATTCTTATATACTTATAAAAGCTTGAGGTTAGTAAGATGATTTTAAGGAATATAATACTTTTATTGCATTAAATTGATCATAAGTGATAGTAAAGATATTTATAATGTTACAAAAGAAAAAAAATGTTCTTTTGAACTTTCTATCCATCAAAGTATCCTGAAAATTAAATTATATCAGTTTCCACAAAAATATTTGGCAGCACAACTGTTATCAACATTGATAATAATCAGAAATGTTTCTTGAGCAGCAAATCAGCATATTAGAATGATTTCTGTAGATCATGTGACACTGAAGACTGGAGTAATGATGCTGAAAATTCAGCTTTGATCACAGGAATAAATTATATTTGAACATATATTCACATAGAAAACAGTTACTTTAAATTGTAATCATATTTCACAATATTACTGTTTCACTGGATCATTAATCAAATAAATGAAGAATTAAATGAGGATAAATTAGGTTCTTTGGTGAGGATATAAGACTTCTTTAAAAAAAACATTTCTTTTAAAATGTTGACTTTTTTTTTTTTTTTTGGAAAATCATTTTATGTTAAACAACTATGTAAATATCCTTTAATTCATTTGCTTTTTTGAGTTCCATAAAAATAAATAAATTAATTAATTTAATAAATAAATGCCAGCACCAGTAAATATTGGGGGGAGTTTAAATTTTTGGGTGAATTATTCCTTTAATTGCATTTTCTTTGTTAAATTTAAAGTAATACATATTAATTGATTTAAATTTGTTGGAATCACTCGTTATTCAGTTTGTTGAAATGTATAAACAGTAACATAAACATCTTGAATTTTTTGAGACAAGCCTACTCTGTATTTTCACATTGTTCTTTGTTATTATGATGCTTTATGCAATAATGTAAAGCAGTCCTGCATACTGATGCCGTGCAGATATATATTTACTGTGCTACGGCAGAATCTCATTTCATCATAACACCCAGCCCAAGATCACAATAAAACACTAAATTTGATTTGGTTAGAAATAATTTTGCATGTTAGTAGTGCAAGGTTGGTTAGCGAGCTGAATCGTTTGGATGCTTTATGCAATAATGTAAAGCAGTCCTGCATACTGATGCCGTGCAGATATATATTTACTGTGCTACGGCAGAATCTCATTTCATCATAACACCCAGCCCAAGATCACAATAAAACACTGAATTTGATTTGGTTAGAAATAATTTTGCATGTTAGTAGTGCAAGGTTGGTCAGCGAGCTGAATCGTTTGTTTGTCGATTTCAGCACCATTAAAATTGATGATCACATCGAAGATTTGACGTGCAAAGGTAAATAAGAAGAAATGCTTTCTCCGTTTTCACTCCGCTTCTTGGAAGTGAATCATTTGAACCATATTAAGAGGTGATGTTACCCTATCGCACTTGAGAGAGCAGAACAAAAGCATTCGGCACGCTCATGCAGTCTAAAGGCCTCTCGTGAGATTAAATCTTCAGACAAAAAAGGCCTGATCAGATGACCCACAGTGCACTTGACAACCCAACACACACGCTCCAAACCTCAAGGCCTCGGAGGAGAAAAAGAAGGAAAGATGCCAAAATGTGCACACAATCCCAGAATAATGGATCCGAGATAACAGCCTTGGAAAGCTGAAGAGGTTAAGATAAACTACAGCCCCTGAGAGCTCTTCACAAAGATACAGACCCGCTCCTCCAAGAAGATTTCATTCCCTGAGGCCTTTAAAAGTCTACAGACCCGCATCATGAAATATTCAAAGAACCTGCGAAAGGAATCCCGTTACTGCAGCCATGGGTTTCAATAACACAAATCGTACAGAGAAAAAAGCTGCTTTAGAAAGTAGAGGATAGTATTTCTTACAGGCAGTGGTTTGGCCACCCCGATGTTTACGGCGCCCATGTTTGCTCCCTTAAGAGCCTGCACTGCTTCTTCCAAACTGGCGCTCTCCAGGTTGATGTTGTTGACATACATGAGACGGTCTCCTGGCAACAAGCGTCCGTCTCGCTCCGCTATGCCGTCAGGAACTAACGACCTAATCACAATCACCGTCTTGAGTGGGTCCATTGGGTCCTGTACACATATGAACACACACACACACACACACACACGCATAACATTAACATTATCGAGTATAACATTAACATTATCGGTTTCACTTTATTTCAGTAGGCCTCTTTAGACATTCTAGTAGCTATAAGTAACTTTACAACTACATGTCAACTAACTCATGTTAATTTGCATCTACATGTTGACTAACTCGCATTATTTTGCAACTACATGTCAACTAACTTCCATTAATTTGCAACTACATGTCAACTAACTCCCATTAATTTGCAACTACATGTCAAATAACTTCCATTAATTTGCAACTACATGTCAACTAAATCCTATTAATTTGCAACAACATCAACTAACTCCCATTATTTTGCAACTACATGTCAACAAACTTCCATTAATTTGCAACTACATGTAAACTAACTTCCCATTAATTTGCAACTACGTCAACTAACTCACATTATTTTGCAACTACATGTCAACTAACTCCGATTAATTTGCAACTACATGTCAACTAACTCCCGTTAATTTGTAACTACATGTCAACTAACTCCCATTAATTTGCAACTACATGTCAAATAACTTCCATTAATTTGCAACTACATGTCAACTAAATCCTATTAATTTGCAACAACATCAACTAACTCCCATTATTTTGCAACTACATGTCAACAAACTTCCATTAATTTGCAACTACATGTAAACTAACTTCCCATTAATTTGCAACTACATGTCAACTAACTCACATTATTTTGCAACTACGTCAACTAACTCCGATTAATTTGCAACTACATGTCAACTAACTCCCATTAATTTGTAACTACATGTCAACTAACTCCCATTGATTTGCAACTACGTGTCAACTTACTCGTGTTAATTTACAACTGCAAGTCGAATAACTTGTTAATTTGCAACTACATGTCAACTAAGTCCCATTAATTTGCAACGACATGTCGACTAACTCACATTATTTTGCAACTACATGTAAACTAACTCACATTATTTTGCAACTACATGTCAACTAACTCACATTCATTTGCAACGACATGTCAATTTACTCGTGTTAATTTGCAACTGAATGTCGACTAACTTGTGTTAATTTGCAACTGAATGTCGACTAACTTGCGTTAATTTGCATCTACATGTCAACTAACTCCCATTGATTTGCAACTACATGTCAACTTACTCGTGTTAATTTGCAACTGCAAGTCGAATAACTTGCGTTAATTTGCAACTACATGTCAACTAAGTCTCATTAATTTGCAATGACATGTCAACTAACTCCCATTAATTTGAAACAACGTCAACTAACTCAACTGAATGTCGACTAACTTGTGTTAATTTGCAACTGAATGTCGACTAACTTGCGTTAATTTGCATCTACATGTCAACTAACTCCCATTGATTTGCAACTACATGTCAACTTACTCATGTTAATTTGCAACTGCAAGTCGAATAACTTGCGTTAATTTGCAACTACATGTCAACTAAGTCTCATTAATTTGCAACGACATGTCAACTAACTCCCATTAATTTGAAACTACGTGAACTAACTCCTTTTAATTTGCAACTACATGTTGACTAACTCACATTATTTTGCAACCACGTCAACTAACTCACATTATTTTGCAACTACATGTCAACTAACTCCCATTGATTTGCAACTACATGTCAACTTACTCGTGTTAATTTGCAACTGAATGTCGACTAACTTGCGTTAATTTGCAACTACATGTCAACTAAGTCCCGTTAATTTGCAACGGCATGTCAACTAACTCCCATTCATTTGCACTTACATGTCAAATAACTCCCATTTAATACATTTTTAAAGATTTTCAATACTTCAATTCAATAAAATTAAGCACACTTCTTTTTCACAAGAGAATGGCTGCCATAATATAATATACAGACAATAAACGGATAACACATTAATATTGCATTATCCTCTCTTTTTGTACACAACAACAAACATACAGCACGACAAGTGTAGTCTGATTCACAAACAGATGATTTTCATAACCCAGTTCTTTCAATCAGTAAAAAAGACACACAATTCAATCTCAAACTCATGAGTTACTGCTTTGAATTTGACGTGTGAGACATAAATCAGTGAAAAATAAATAAATAAAGGGCTCCTCCCATTCTCATGTGATGGTCTAAATTTAGGAAGGTCCTCCCACTCTCCCACCTGATAATCCAGAATGCTGAAGCCCAGTCCGCTCTCTCCTTTCTCGAGTTCGATGTCCTGAATCTCCGTTTCCCACATCGCTAACGGCGTTCCAGTGGGCTCTTCAGTCACATGATCTTTCAGGCTGTCCTCTGATTCGCCAGAGACCAGGAAATCCTCAAACTCACCCGGCACCTACACAAACAAGATGAACACAAACTTTCTTTCTAATAAAATCCTTAATAATGGTTCAGAATCATAAAACATCACCTTAATCTAGCATATCTAAAAGGGTGGATGCAAAACGCAGAGCTTTTATTGATAGCTAAACTGTGTCAGGCATTTAGGCATGAAGGTCTGCCCTCTGAGAGTGACTCGAGATGTACAGAGATTATAACGTGCACTGTAATCTGATATAATCCCAACAAAGAGCCTTGGTGAACATTTACATGCTTTGCAGCAATTGGAATTGTCCAATATATATGATAAAAAGTAATAAAGTATGTATTTATACTATATATTTATATTTTTAAAAATACAATTGATATATGAATATGCCTGCTGTCTTGTTCGTATTGCTAGAAATTATTTAAAGAAATATGACACATACACACTCAGAATAGGACCAAATTCCAATATTAATTAGATTTTTGATGCATATTGGTGGTGGGTTGTTTGCGATGGATGTGTTTTACCTCTAGCAGTTCGTCTCCACTACAGATTTTTCCCGATCGCCCGACGGGTCCCTCAGGAAGCACTGAGCGGAGGATGTGACGGCCGGCACACACATCCAGACTGATCCCTAAACCGCTGTTCTCACTGATCTTCTCCACTTGAGCCACCTGAACACGCATTAACAGAATCACAGCATCACAAACTTTAGAAGTCCCTCATTCACTTGCTGTAGCGTGAAACACGTGTGTCATCTGCTTCAAACCAATTCAGTCTGTTCACTCCACACATACAAACAGATTTTGATGTTAGTAGTAATAAATATCAGATTAGTTTATCATAAATGCTTGTCAGTACATTCAGCAGTACTTTAACTATATTTCAGACAATAGAAGTCATTATGAAATTACATATAAAGATGTACCTATTTAAGTCCTGTTTAAGTTCAATCTTAAGTTCAACTAACTGCATTTAAAATGATTTTAAACTACGATACATTTTTATTTAATTGCAGTTAACATGCAAATCAGTATCTAAAAATATTGCATTCGGTATGCACTTTTATGTATATTCTTTTAAAGTATATTATTTCTGTAATAAATACTTTTTTTAAAAGTTTGCACAAGTTGGATTGGTTTTGTTTTAGTGTGTGATCGCGTGAATTTTTGTGTGTGTGATGGTAATAACATTATTCACTTTTCTGCAAAAACGTTGGGTAAGCCTTAGCCTTGCTAACACAACAAGCCAGCTGGCAGAGCTTTAACTCTGCATCTATAAAAAAGAGAAAGAAATGAACTGTTTCTGAATTAAATTTCACATGTGCTGACCTCTACATATAATAATCAGTCACATTTCTGATCTTTGAACTTTTTGAACATTAAAGCATGTCAACATATTCTGTTACACCAAATACACAAAATAATGATCTTTAAAAAAGCATCATATGACCCCTTTAAGTTTAACTAACTGCATTTAAAATGATTTTAAACTATGATACATTTTCATTTAATTGCAGTTAACATGCAAATAAGTGTCTGAAAATATTGCATTCGGTATGCACTTTTATGTATATTCTTTTAAAGTATATTATTTCTGTAATAAATACTCTTTTTAAAAGTTTGCAAAAGTTGGATTGGTTTTGTTTTAGTGTGTGATCGCGTGAATTTTTGTGTGTGTGATGGTAATAACATTATTCACTTTTCTGCAAAAACGTTGGGTAAGCCTTAGCCTTGCTAACACAACAAGCCAGCTGGCAGAGCTTTAACTCTGCATCTATAAAAAAGAGACAGAAATGAACTGTTTCTGAATTAAATTTCACATGTGACACACACACACACACACACACACACAAAAGGCCCTTGGATTTTCTCAAACGTGCAGAACACAACACTGTAAGGAATATCGTATTCCACAATGTAGAAGAAATGACGTGTGATTTTTCCGATGTCTCTTTTGCATCATTATGTGAGCAGACTGCTAAAGTTATTTTTGCACTTAATCACACAAAATGAATGCAAAATAACTGTTCTAACTAGTTCCAGGTTGATAACTGAACACTCACATGTGATTAAATGTGATGAGGTCATGTGACCGTACAGAATACAGTTTGAGCCTTTTGTTGTGGAACGATGCCTAATGTTTCACGCAGTGTTATTATTGTTAACCAAAACTAAAATCATTGAAAATAATTTTTTGTTAATTGAAATAAAGCTAAAATAAAATAAAATGTAAATATTAAATGTAAATATTACAAGAAATCAGTTTAAGCATTAAAAATGCTAAAAATAAAATAAAACAAAAATAAAATAAAGCTAAATAGAAATATAAAAAAACTAATACAAATTACAAAAGCACATAACAAAATTACTCAAATTAAATTAAAAATGAAAAGTGAAAATCTAAAAATAAAAGTTAATCCGATTCCTATAAAATATTACTAAAATAACAATGGTTTCACTGACTAAATTTAATAAATTTAATACTTTTTTTAAGACCACCAAAAAGGGAATGTGTAATGCAGATCATATTATTATTATTATTATTATTATCTTTTTTATCTACTGTATATATGTTAAGCAGTCCATACGTATATATAGCTGATAGAGATAGCATAGTCAATTAAATTCAAGTTTATTTGTATAGCGCTTTTCACAATACACATCGTTGCAAAGCAACTTTACAGAAAAATACGTTTCTACAATATATTTAGTAGACTTGAGGTATGAAATAAAAATACTATATAAAATACAAAAATAAAAATACTATATAATATTTGGGCAGTCACATACACTTGAAAAGCTTTACAGTTTCTATTGTTTTTATAGGTTTTGTGTTTTCATGTTTGAAAAGATTTTAAAGTACACTGTGAGATCAGTATTACAAAAAGGGTTTCTTTTGAGTTATTCTTGTCTTGTGAATATTGCATATTGCATTAATGAGATTAATTAATAACATCAATATGGAGACCAGTGTAGGAGTTATAGTTCTGAGGCAAAACAAAGGTTTTTGATATATATACAAAATATTAAGTCAATAAAGTGTGGGTTAAGTTTTTGTATCACTTAATTGGCATTGAGCTCAGTGTTTGCATGTTTTTGTCTCAGTTTCTTTACTTTCACGATTCACACTGAAGCACACGGCTCATGCAGATTATATATTTCTTTCATTAAATTGCAGTCTTTTGCAGTCCAATAATCACATTAGGTCATATTGCGGTGTAGATTTGATTGCACAGACTTACTACTTACTACTTACTTATTAGCTACTTAAAAATTCGTCAAACCATTTCATGGAGCGTTTAAACAGACGTGAGCGACTGCTGTATGCGGCTGCATTCAGACTGCTGTGAGTTTGTTACCGTGCTCGGTGTTCGTTCGCTCCATTGTTGAGTTTTGTGATGCGCTGAGGGCGGGTGTGGTCTCCACGGCGACAGGTATGATTGACGGGCACATGTCCTCCAGTTTAAAGCCGCGTCGGACGAGCTTCAGATATATATATATATATATATATATATATATTTATATGGGGCATTTTCACGAACAGAATGATGGGATGTCATTCATTTTTGATGACCAAGAATTTAGTTTTTGTTTTTGTTATATCACATTTTTAATGTGGATGTTAATTGGCAGGTAAATATAACCAAAAATATACAGTATTTATGTACAGTTCTGAATATGTGAAATAAAAAAACGATAAAAATATAAAGTGCACTTAAATTAAATTAAAATAAAATAAAAAAACCTAAAGTAAATAAAAATACTATATATTATTTGGGCAGTTACATACACTTGAAAAGCTTTACAGTTTCTATTGTTTTTATATGTTTTGTGTTTTCATGTTTGAAAAGATTTTAAAGTGACTTTTACACTGTGAGATCAGTATTACAAAAAGGGTTTCTTTTGAGTTATTCTTGTCTTTTGAATATAAAACATGGTCAAAATAATTTACAAAATTAAAATATATATATGTGTATATGTGTGTATTATTAATGTTTTTAAGAAAAATGTGAAACAAAAATGAGAAAACAAATGTCATAAGGTTCTCAATTTTGAGTTTTGTTAATATTTTTTAATCATGTCCATTTTTAAATCAATCCAAAATGAAATAGTAAAAGGACAATTAAAAAAATAAATGTAAATATTGTCAATTGATTTGTTGCAAAAATGACTGAGAAAAGTTTAACTTTATGCAAATGATTAGCGACTCGATGTGGAACCCATCAATGAGACTAAAGTCAGTAAAGATCATGTTTTCTGTCTTCTTTTGTTGAAATTCAGAGAAAAAATAACCACTTTGTGATAAATAACTTATATATTTAATTTCTCTTCTCATACCGTTATTTTGCAGACCCATAACACATATTTACACATGCACAATAACAATAACAGAAACACTTTCACCTGTCAGCATAAAAGCCTTTTGATTCTGATAAGCACTGCAACACAAAACATGCATAAACAAGAGTCTTCTCTAACACTTTCTTTGTGAAATAACTCACAGCTATGATCTGATCCCCGACATGAATTCGGCCATCTTGCTCCACCGTGCTGTCCCTCGAAATGCTCTTCACGAATATCCCAGAGGGTTCTGCGACAGGAAATTACAGTAAGCAAAGGTTAAACGCTGCCTAAAATGAAGCACGCTAGAATGAGAATACGCTTTCGAGCTGAAATCTGCCCAGAGTGAGAAAGAGAAATAGAAAACATCAAGCCCAGGTCTGTCAGGAAAAGAAACAGGTTAGAATGCTACATGAAGGCTTTTACATATTTATTTAATTGTAATTAACATGCAATTAAGTGTCTGAAAACATTACATTTAGTTCACACTTAAGTATATATTATTTCTGTAATAAGTACTGTTTTTTTAACATGCTAAAGTGTATCACAAGGCACTACTTACTAAAATAAAGCAAAGTTTATTTATACAACACACCTTACAGACAATTTTGTGACACATCTATATCCAGCAAATAATAACACTAAATACATATTCAACAAGCCGCATTTGATGCATCCACAGCACAAACACTTGCATGCTAAAGTTTAAGACTTAGGATCTGCACTGTAAAAAAATTAGTGTAATTTTAACTGTAAAATACTGTAAAAACGCTACAGAAATTTTTTTTTTAATATGTTAACAGTAAGTTCCCGTACTATATACAGGGAAAAACTGTAAAATATCTAACCAGACATTTCATGTAATTTTACAGCAAAATGCTGTTAATTGTACAATTTTTAGAGGTAAAAAAGAACAAATCAACGTATAATTTACAGTAAAAAAATGTAAACTGATATTCCCAGTGTTGCCTGCGTGACACTCAACATTTGAAAGTCTTTTGTTTAAATAAACATGTTTCTTAATAGTTTTGTCATGTTTGTTATCAGTTATGTACATGTGGGTTTATGTTCCTATGTTACCATGATGGTGTTTAGTGTTTGCGTGAATGACTCTGCGCTAGGGTTGTGACAGTGAGGAAATTTTCCCATCGGTTAATCGACGTGTGACAACACGGATAATACCGGTATCAACACGGGGGCGGGGCGTTCTCTCTTTTCCTCGCTTTCCTTCACTTTTAAATAGCTTGCAAAAGCGGCGTGCACATTTTACTTTCACTTTCAAATAGCGGCAATTTAGTAAAGCGGTCAAATAGTAAAGCAATTGTTCATTTTTAGTTTGTTTAAATTTTCCCTTTTTTCCTCGCTTTCCTTCACTTTTAAATAGCTTAAATCACCGTGCGCATTTTACTTTCACGAATTAGAGACAATTCGGCGTCAATTGCTTGAATGCAACAACAAAATACAACGTCAAACTCACTTTAGCCTATAT
>NW_015634038.1:141536-143522 GCF_001515625.1 Sinocyclocheilus rhinocerous | reverse complement strand
AAATCTGATCTGTGATGCGACTGTCGTTCGGCACGCTGCATTGAGCAGCCGCATTCAGTTTTTAATTGTAGTGTCTGTTCTTTTACTGAACTAAATGATTTTTATTACTATAAAAAAATCAAAACGACGGTGGGGGTCGGTGACCCGGTGGGCAAGTGACGTAGCCGGTGTTGCGGCTTAACAACGGTATCACCGTCAACACCGTCTATCGCGGCAAGCCTACTCTTCGCACCTTCTATATATTAGTATATACTTCAGCTTGTGGAAAAGCTACTTGTGATGAACTGATTCTTCATATTGCTGTCTCTTTTACCACCTGCATTATTATGGTGGTTGTCAGTTTATGTTAAAGATACAAAACAGATTTTACTAGCAGTGTGCATTGTTGAATTTACTAGTTTACACTCAAATGTTCTTGTTTATTCTGTAAAATTTACACTTTGTTCTGTAAAACTTTTTACAGTTTTTCTGTAGTTTTTTACAAAATTATTCTGGCAACCACAGCTGCCAAAATTATTTTGTAAAAACTACAGATTTTTTTTTTTTTTACAGTGTGGGCTTGAGCAATAATTATAGTGATTGCCATCGGAAACTTAATATAATAATCACTAGTTTGTTGAGTTTGCACATCAGTTCTGTTTATTAATACAATTCGGTGTATGATTCAAAGCTCACCTGAGGTTTTGTCACCCACATACCCCGCGATGGTGATGCCTAAACCCTGAGCGTTCTTCGTCAAGCTCACATCGAAAGAGCCCTGCTCCTCTTCCTCAAAACCCTGCCAGCAGAAAAACACAGCAGTGAGAACAGAACGAGAAAGAAAGAAAGAAAGGTCTGTGAAAGTCTTCATTATACTTTACATACAAACACACAGTCAAAAGTCGTTCCTGTTACAGAGTTTACAAGCAGTACCTTTTGTAACTTAAATGAATATGTTTGTGTTGTAATTTACAGAAGTATTTCTATAAACAGCATATCAGAGTTTTAGAAGATACTCTGGTCATACATACTCAGGCATTTTAACTAATATTACTTGACTATTACACAATAACAAGAACATTAACAGTCACAGTTAGCTTACATGAGGGTGTCAACCTGAAGTTCATTTTGATATGTAACACAAAACGCAATTCATCATTTCTATTGCTAATTATCATGGTTCTTCCTGCAGCCAGTTGCAACAAACACATTAGGGTAAGAAAACATTCCCTTGCAATTATTATTACTAACTTAATGGGTTTGCTGCACTGGCCTCAGGCTTTTGTTAGTTACAGAGAAAAGACTAACAGAATGAAATGTGATATTGAGGACTTAATACAATGATTAGCAATTAAAACAATATTCTCAAGAAAGCATTTCATGTTATTAAAGAAAGGCAATATTAAGAAACACCTGCAACATTTCCTAATAAATTGCCGGTTTTTCATTTTATAGTTAAATGCACAGAACCCGGGAAGACTTGGCAAAGATTGCAAAGCAAAACATCCACTCAAAACGATGTAGAAAAATAAACGGAAATTCAATCTTACTGTATGTTTACTTAATTTTTCTATGGTTATCTAAGAAAACTAATATGATCTCCATCTTTAAATATTGAGAGTTTCATGTTTTTAATCAATATACTAGGACACAAACAATGTTGGTCAACATAACACTGATAACATAACTATATATATATATATATGTATATATATTAGTGCTGTCAAATGATTAATCGCGATTAATCGCACCCAAAAGAAAAGGTTTTTTTGCATAATATATGTGTGTGTACTGTGTATATTTATTATTTATATACAAATACACACACATGCATGTATATATTTCAGAAAAATATGTTATGTTTATATATTAAATATATTTATTTAAAATATAAATTATATGAATATAAATACAGACATGTAAATACATGTAAATATTTTCAAAATATATACTGTATGTGTGTGTATTTATATATACATAATAAATATACACAGAACACACACATAT
>NW_015634038.1:105882-140239 GCF_001515625.1 Sinocyclocheilus rhinocerous | reverse complement strand
TCCAACCGTTTCAAAGTTTGTATCACTCCTCTTGCGGTATTTCTCACAGCGAGTGTCATGATGGATGCCCAACTCCACTATAATTTTATAAGTAATACTGTTTTTGTGTTTTTAGGCGAGAATGTACTTGTTTAGACTTCAAGTATGCGGTTTGTTAATAAAGATAACGTCTATTTGAAAATTTGCTCAGCCTACCTGTTTTCTTCAGAACTGCTACTACGCTACATTATTTTAAGGTGAAACCCAAAACATATCTATTTTCTTTGGCTTTAAGCTAATTTGTGTAGTTATTGATATTAAGTGTGTGTAATCTGTTAGGTAGTATTTGGTTTTATTATTGACTGTTTTTGGACACATTGTTCAGCACCTTGGTCAACAATTGATGTTTTTAATGGTGCTATATAAATAAAGTTGACATTGACAAAAGAAAAGATGGTTTTTGAAGACACTCCGTTGTTGTTTCTTATGTATTTACACACTTGTGCCGTCAAACTGTTGTATAAACGCAATATCACTCTCGTAGCCGTGCGATATGGCTGTATATCGGTACACTGTGATTACCAACGGCCGAATGACAGCCGTGCCGATATACAGCCATATCGCACTGCTACTCGTGTGATATTGCACATATATATATATATCATAGAAAATGTAAATATTGAGCTAATTTTTGGTAGGTTTTGGAATTGACTACCACTTTTGTTAAAGGAATAGTTCTCCCAAAAATGAAAATTTGCTGAAAATGCTGTAAAAGTGGTCTGGTCTGAATCAGGAGATAAATGTGCACAGATCACGCACCGTTTACAAGCCAAAACAGCTCTAAACACATATGTGGCTGGATTTTGATGTGAGAGACAACAGGAGATGGACTTTTTCACTGAAGAAAGCATTGTTATGAATTATGGACTCATATTTTAGCCAGAAGTGACAGTTTAAAGTTAAAAACGTGTGTTAACGATGGATTTGTTTCTTACAAACATGCAACTTTTGTCTTCTCAAGACATTAATTGATGGACTGGAGTGGTGTGGATTACTTGTGGATTATTGTGATGTTTTTATCAGCTGTTTGGACTCTCATTCTGACGGCACCCATTCACTGCAGAGCATCCATTGCTGAGTAAGTGATGCAATGTTACATTTCTCCAAATCTGATGAAGAAACAAACTCATCTACATCTCGGATGACCTGAGGGTGAGTTAAGATTCAGGACATTTTCATTTTTGGATGAACTGTTCCTTTAAGACCGCACGGTTATCAGTCAATGCAGTCAATCTCAAAACAGCAAAATGTATACCGAAAATGTACATAGCTCTATAGCACATGCAGCTGTACCTGTTGCTCAGTGACGGTTGGCAGGGTGACAGGAGTGGGAGGAGCATCATCCGCTGTCCTGCGGCTGATGAGGAGTCGGACTCTGTTCCCGCATTGTTTCAACACTTGAGCAACCTGCTCACTGCTCAGACCAAACAGATCCGTATCACCGATCCGCAGGACGTGATCCCCACCGCGCAAGCGACCGTCCTAGAACCAGTGAGAGAGACGGTGAACTTCTGTATATTTCATAAACAGATTTTATGACAACCACCAACGTTTTCATTCTTGGGTTGAATTCACTGGACCCTCACAGAGTTATTAGACAATCATTGTTGACTTTGGGCTGTCAAGCGAATCAAATTTTTTAATCTAAAAAATTAAATATGCGATGTGCTGATTAATTAATCAAATTAATCGCACATCAGTTTTGGCTGAGGAATTATCCCACGAAATTTAAGGTCATTATTGTGTCAAATCATTGAATAGACATTACAAAAAGTAGCTTTAGAAAGAAACATTTTGGTTCACCATTGCATAAATAATGATAGCAAATGGGTATTAATGTTTTTTTTAATTGAATATTGAAATATGAAATTAATTTAAAAAAATGAAATGATACTCTAAATATGAACCTACAACCGCCAATAGGTGGAAGTATTTCTCAGTATTTCTTAATGAATGAGTCATTCAACCAGTTCATTCAAATGGCTGATTCATTCAAAAACGAGGCAAGTGACTGGCTGCATCAGAAACCCTCGGCAGCTGACTTCGCTGCCTTATCAGGCAATGATTTGCAGGCAAACCATCATATTAAGCTCAACCATCACGGAATGGAATGCACAGGATCATGGGATATCAAAGGCAGCGAAGGATACATCTATGCTGCCTTCAAAAATCGACCATATGAAGGTATCTCAGGAGGCAGGAAGTGAAACTAACTTTGGATTCGAACGTGCCTTGATGCCTTCCTACCTTGAAATGTGTCCTCCAAAGGCAGCATTTTCACAGCCTTTATGAATGAGTCACTGAATCATTCGCTCACTCGATTCGTTCAAAAATCAATATCACATTTGCAATGGTGCAGATATTTCGGGAAAAACAGCTCTCTTGCTTGTGTGATATTGCTAAACTATATCATATGATATAAATATAAGACAAATACTAATACAGGGGCATTTTTTTACCCTCATATCTTGAATTTTAGGGGCATTTAACTGCATTCATAGGCTAAATCACACAGTCAGCCGTTCTGCATCATTCATCAGCAACTTCATGCAATGTAAGATGATGCACAGGTCTAGGCAGGGCGGGGGCGTTAAATGCACTTTATTTAACGTGTTTTTTTTTTTCTAAAATGAATCGCACCTAATTAAATTGACAGCCCTACTTTTTTTACTTGTCTTTCTTTAATTGCTCGAAAAGAACGCAAAAACGTCGAGGACAGGACAACAGGTCAGAGAGAGGGGCATACAGACAGACAGAAACACCACTGGTAATTATAGTGCATAAAAAGGTCAAAAGTGCACTTACCTGGTCAGCGATGCCTCCAGGTAGGATGGTTTTGACAATAACGCCGGTGGTTTTACCGCCAACAATCCCGAAGCCCAAACCGGTTCCATCGTTCACCAGCTCGATCATCTCCACGTGAGTCCAGTGGGTCTAAAATGGCACAAGCACACAAAAAAGGGGGTCAATTACAAATAAGGTTGGCCATCATGATGATAAAAAGTAGTTAAATAGTTTAAATGAGCGTGGCAAGTTCTCGGAACATTCAAAACATGCAGTTGTTTTTAAAACGCTTTGGGTAACATTCTGATTTATAATTTTGCAAACATTATAAGAACGTTACTTTTGAACGTTCTATTAGGAACACTTGTTTGTAACTTTGAAAGAGGATGTTCTGAGAATGTTCCTTGTTAGCTGGGTAACGGGGATCAAAATACAAGACTTACAAAAGAGATGTGACTATGTACAACCCCTGCTCTCCCTCTTTGGAAAACATTTCACCAATAATGCATGTTGTTCAAGTGACCATAACATGCCAGTCCTTTGACTGTTGTATTCATCACTCAAGTCATAATTCATGGTTCCTGACTGTCTAAGCCAGTGGATGACCAATATCAATAGTGTCAGGAAGGCAACTCACCCACATGAAGGCAGACGACCACATTGCTGCTGCAAAGACTTCTGTGAAAGAGCCTCCTTTAGGAGTGGCTCACGACACAGTTACGCTCCTGATGGAATGACACACCAGCGGACACGAATGAAGACTATCACGTATCACACAGGCACTAGAGATCACCTCCCTTTTTCCACGCTAGTTGATGGTGCTATTCAGTGTAGTCTGAATTGCAAAACTGTGCACTGTCTCAGTATTCATTTCCCAAAGTGCAGAAGCTCCAAAACTCGTTTTGAAGGGCTGAAATCATTGACCAAATGAGTGTTTCTCTGATAGCGTGTTTTGACTGTCGGTGTCTATTTCATGCACAAAATATGGATAAACTAAAATGGGTAAACAGTGCTGGATTAACCATATCAATTTCTAATTTTTAATCAATACTGATATTGACTCTTAAATCTCAAGATCGATCTTTTAGTTTGTGCTGTTTTCTGTTGATCCATGAACTTTAACTAAACATTATTTACAGCACCTGCCATGCAATAATAATTACAATAGGCTTTGTGCCTTGTTACTTTAAGTCTCAGCTTTCAAAGCCTGTCAATTTTATCCCATAATACAAAAATAAATAAATGTGGTTTTGACGCTCTTTAATGTGGCATGATACATCACTTTTTTTATTTTCCGTTTCGGTTATCAGCCAAGTGCATCTTGATTTTTCCGGTTATTCCCCACAATTTTCATTTAGGTGCATCACTAGTAGGGCTGCACAATTAATCAAATTTCTAATCGCGTTTACAATTATGGATGCCACAATTACGTAATCGTTCAAAGCGGCAATTAATCGCTCAAAGTCCACTTATGTTATTTTGCACGCTTAAGATATGTTTTTTTCTTTCTACATGTTATCTTAAGGGGTTTTCCATTGTTTTAGTTTTAGTTTTAATATAACATTATAATACCATTCATATTTTTATGAAACCAATCCGATGTATATTTGACATTTGAGGGTTAATACTATAGAAAAGCACTAAAGGTTTTTCAGTTAGAGTGTTTTCAGCTTGTTTATTTTCATATAAAAATACGGCATGCAGTTGCATCAAACAATGGTATAAACATCATTCAATGTAAATTGTGATAATCGTAATTAATAATCGCAATTACAATTTCAAGGGAATAATCGACAATTATGATTTTTGTCATAATCGTGCAGCCCTAATCACTAGTGAATATAGCACAAAGATGTCAGGAAAACAAACTTGTGTGATGACAAAATCAGGCCAAAACAAAGCTGTTTTGGAGTTCGAAACAGCTTGACATTGCAAACTTTCCAGAAAAGTTGGCTCCGGTTGGTAAACACCTTTTAAACTCCAGTTACTCCGTGGTGATTCAATAGTATGTAAGTGAGCTTGGGGTCTTCACATTTGTTTCAGCGAGAGCCGGGTGAGGCACCACAAATCTCAACACGATGCAGACAATTTTTTAATACCGACGATTATTGTACACAAAATAATGATCTTTAAAAAAGCATCATATGACCCCTTTAACAACTTTGAGTGCTTTATCCAGTTCACAGATGTTAGGAAAATAACTTTGAAGTTCAAACAAACTGCAAGAACTCCCATCCCAAAAGGAAAACAGCAGGGGGCCGAATCCATTATAAAGGGGCTGTGTCACATCTCTATTATGTCTCGCTCCCCACTGAGCGCAGCAGGAATATTCACAGGCTTAGCCATCCCTTGGTGCTTAGGAGACATGAAACAGAACTTTTATACCACTTTCAACTAAATATTTGTCATTCAAGTGGCATAACCTTCCAAAAAAATGTAATAGAATAGTTCCCTTATTTTCCATGAATAGAATTATTTTTTTCATAACATTTCCCATTATGAATTATGATGAAAACTGTTGAAAACAGTCGTGCTGCATAATATTTTTGTGGAAACATTTTGTTTGTATTCAGGATTCTTTGATGAATAAAAAGTTTAAAAGAACAGCATTTATTGTAAACAGAAATTATAAATGTTTTACTGTCACTTTTGACCAATTTTATGCATCCTTGATGAATAAAACTATTTCTTTATTTTCAATTTTTTACTCAGAACTGCTGAACAGTAGTGTATAATAAGTTTCCACAAAAATATTGGGCAGCACAACTATTTTCAACATTGATAATAATCAGAAATGTTTCTTGAGCGGCAAATCAGTATATTAGAATGATTAGAATGACACTGAAGACTGGAGTAATGATGCTGAAAATTCAGCTTTGATCACAGAAATAAATTACATTTGAACAGATATTCACATGGAAAACAGCTATTTAAAATTTTAATAATATTTCACAATTTTACTGTTTTTACTGTAATTTTAATCAAATAAATGCAGCCTTGGTGAGCAGAAGAGACTCTTTTCAAAGACATAAAAAAACTGGTCCAACCCAATGATACCCAAACTTTCGAACAGCTGTGTATTTGTCGCTTATTGTTGTAGGAGACTTTTATTTTGAAAACCGCAGGTTTCCTTCATTCGCGTTTCGGCTCCCGCACCTGGAATAACCAGCATGGTAATAATGAGTGGGATGATCGAGGAGCAGAGACTCCCGCACAGACTGAAGTCGAACCAGGTGTGTGTGTGTGTGTGTGTGTGTGTGTTGTGTCTCACCGCACTGGAGTGTGCTGAAAGTGTGCTAGCAGCACTGGGAGTCCTGGACACCACCGGGCTGGAGAGCTGCGGGACAGGCCCACGGGCGACAGTGAGGCTCACGCGGTCCGACGCTTGCTGCAGGAGAACGATGGCCTGCTGGTGACTGACGCTCTGATCCAACAGCTGACCGTTAATCGCCAGTATCTGATCTCCCTCCTTTAGTTTTCCATCGCTAGAAAAGAGAAACTTATGTTTAACAACCAAAACTGTACTGAGATCAACTCACAATTACTACAGAGCAAAGAACGTGACGAGTTTCAAGCTTCAATTGAGTTTAGAATGACTTAGGGATGATGACATGAATCTTTAGGTGAACAGTTCCTTTAGACTGCTATCTTGAAGTCAACGAATTCATTGTGAGAGAGAAGTGTGCTTAATTGTAGTGAACGTACACTTGTAGTGTACTTCAAATCTTAAAAGTATATTTGTAAAAAACTGTCCTTGCAGATAATATAATATTAATGAAATGAAAGGCCACTTAAGTGACTTAAAGAGAGACACTTTCATGACAGTTTAACACACTTAAGCACACTTTTAAAAGGTGAACTTAGTAGAAATGTCAAATCATTGTTTTAATAATCTTTCGTCTTTCTGTTAAGTATACTTATTTTGATGTGCTGACTAACATACTAAAGCACATGTAAAGCACCATTTTCATTTGATTGCAATTAAGCGTCTGAAAACATCACATTCGGTTCACACTTAAGTATATTCTTTTAAAGTATATTATTTTTCTAATAAGTTCTCTTTTTAAATGTCTGCTAAAGTGTAATTATTTTTCACAAGGAAATACATAAATTACTATGTGAATGATGACCTAATGGTTGAACTAAGCACAGTTATGCAACACTGTTATTGTAGTACAATGTGAGATATATATCTATATTTCTGTGGGCCACATAATAAGCAGGCAGAAATTTGCTCTCACAAAGAGGCACCAAACTGCTAAAAAGCACTAACATGTCAGCAAACTAGCTTGAGCAGTGACTTTGAGCTGAAAATGCTGACGTGACATGAACTGGTGACACATTTGTGATTAAGATTAGAATTGCAGCAGATCTTTAAAATATGAGTAATCTTTATTTTTAAAATGGGAACAAACTAGAAGAGCTGTGTGTACAAATCACTGCTCATCTGACAGGTGTGTGTGTGTGTGTGTGTGTGTGTGTGTGTGTGTCTGTTCTGACCTGTATGCCACACTTCCAGCCTGAATCTCCTGAATGAAGATGCCAAGTTCTCCACGGTTCTCACTACACAAGCCAACAACACTGAAGCCCAAACCACCCGATACCGGCTTCAGCAGGTCGATTTGAGTCACGTACCGACCCTACACACACACACACACACACACACACACACACACACACACACACACAGACAGAACAGCAACAACAACACATACAGTCACAATCACACAGCTGTTTGAATTTGCTCTCAGAAAGTAAATGACTAAATGTGTGATATCTTATTGACTATTTAACTACCATATGAGAGTTTAGGGGGTAAATAGTAAAAAACAAAGATTTAAATGATCTAGATAGATCTGAGATGGCCAAACGAGGGCTGGGGGGACAAAGTTGGCCCCTGATGCCCTATGATTTGGCCCACCATGCAACATCATAGAAGAGGGGAAAACTAGGAAAAAAATGCCACTGAAGAATTCCTTCATTTTTATTTTATCTTTTTAACATTCATTTTATTCTTGCATCGAAATGTAGAGGATATAACTGAATCTGATTTTCAAAAATAAAATATAAGTTTAAGTTTGATATAATGCAACATTTATTTTCAGCTCTCAGATAGATAGATAGATAGATGGATAGATGGATAGATGGAATGATAGAGTAATGATGAATCAATAGATGATAGTATAATAGATAGAACGATGGATGGATGGATGGATGGAATGATAGAGTGATATAAAGAATGATAGATGGATGGAACAGTAAAACAATACATAGAATGATGGATAGATAGATGATAGATGATAGTATAATAGATAGAACGATGGATGGATGGATGGAACAACTGAATAATTGAATGATGATGGATGGATGGATGGATGTATGGAATGATAGAGTGATAGAAAGAATGATAGATGGATGGAACAGTAAAACAATACATAGAATGATGAATGGATAGATAGATAGATAAATAGATAGAAAGATAGATAGATAGATAGATAGATAGATGTTGTGTGTCACCTGAGCCATGGAGCGGATGATGTGTTTGTACTCTTCAGATGAAGTTTGTCCATTGAGCACAATGATATATGGATGGAACAATAAAACAATAGATAGATAGATAGATGGAATGATAGAGTGATAATGGATGAATCAATAGATGATAGTATAATAAAACAATGGATGGATGGATGGAATGATAGAGTGATATAAAGAATGATAGATGGATGGAACAGTAAAACAATACATAGAATGATGGATAGATAGATGATAGATGATAGTATAATAGATAGAACGATGGATGGATGGATGGATGGAATGATAGAGTGATATAAAGAATGATAGATGGATGGAACAGTAAAACAATACATAGAATGATGGATAGATAGATGATAGATGATAGTATAATAGATAGAACGATGGATGGATGGATGGAACAACTGAATAATTGAATGATGATGGATGGATGGATGTATGTATGGAATGATAGAGTGATAGAAAGAATGATAGATGGATGGAACAGTAAAACAATACATAGAATGATGAATGGATAGATAGATAGATAAATAGATAGAAAGATAGATAGATAGATAGATAGATAGATGTTGTGTGTCACCTGAGCCATGGAGCGGATGATGTGTTTGTACTCTTCAGATGAAGTTTGTCCATTGAGCTGAGCTGAGAATCCTTCAGTGCTGCCCTTCAGATCAGAGTTAATATATGGAGTCTGAGAGAAAGAGTGACAGAAAAACAGCCCAAATTACTCCTCGCCTTGTGTGTTCCAAATAGTCCTGAAAGAGCGTGGAAAACTAATTTGTTTTGATAATTTCTGGTGATAATTTGTCCTCCCAGCCATCTGTGCACACATGTTTTTCATTACATCCAGGAGCTGCTTAATTAACTTTTTATTTCCCTCCCCGACTCGAGCGCACACTCCTGATGAAGTACAAACCATTTCACATCAATTACCGCGACAAAACGTGCCCCAAAAAAGCATCTCTCTGTGAGAAAAATAACAAGCACTTCACATCACAATGTGTTAAGTCATTTCCTTAAAACATTTGCTGTTTGCTTGAATTTAATTGCTTATTAAACCATTATCTTTCCAGCTCACTTTCACAGATCGGCACTCTGGTGATTTACAGCTCCGTCCTTGCTGTTATATCAATGTTTGTGAGTCTTTTCCACATGAACATCTCACGATGCTGATTCACTCAAAAATGAGAATTCTGTCATTTATTATTTATTCACCCATTTTGTGAAAAAATAAGTTGACGGTAGCTATTCACTTCCATTGTATTTTTTTTTTCCATACTATGGAAGTCAATGGCTACCGTCACCTGTTTGGTTCCCAACATTTTTCAAAATATCTTCTTTTGCATTCAACAGAATGAATGAACAAACAGAGTAAATGATGACAGGATTTTCATTTTTGGGCGAACTCTCTTTAACAAACTATGTCAAGTTCCACACGTTTTATACAGCTCTTCTGTGCACTTCAGTCTGCTGCAGCAAACATTAATGTTCATAAACGTCTCCCAGAGGCCCTTCAGATTACACGCCGCAGAATCTCGGCTCAGTTGCTGATCGTGCACAAGCTTTGAACACGCTCGAAACTATGTCAGCTCTGCGAGAGCCTGTATTTGTTAGTCTTCCCGTGTAAGAGGATTAGGCCTCCAGTTTGGCTCGTCCACATTTCAGAAATTACTTCTGCTCCACTTCACACATGAACTCATGTCTCTCTCTCTCTGCGTTCTGGTAACTATAGTAACACAGACAAAGCCAGACGCACCAGTTGGCAAAAACAACCCCGCAGGTTAGTGTGGAGAAACATCAACAGACCGAAAGAAAATCTTCGCAGGTTATTAAAAGGTGTTTGCTAAAGCAATCATGATGTTTACTTTTGCCTAAGTATCAAACTTCCTATAGCAAATGCATGTAAAAATCTACTTGTGTGTGTCTCCCCTTGTGAAAAATAAGCACACTTTAGAATACTGTTAAAAATAGCACTTATTATGGAAATAGGTATGTATACTTAAGTGTGAACTGAACGTATTGTTTTCAGACACTTAATTGCATGTTATTTTTCAATTAAATTAAATTTGTTAAATGAGTGTTTTTTGACCCACTTAAGTAGGACTTAAGTACATCCTTATCCCCCGGTTTGACAGACAAGGCTTAAGCCTAGTCCTAGACTAAAATGTAAGTCTGAGCTGTTTCAACTGAAAGAAACTTGCACTGACTGATCTTAAAATATACCAGTGCCTTTGTTTTGTCTCAAGATGCACACCAGTAATGTTTTTTTTCTAAGCACGTTCATAAAATAAATGCTTAAATGTCCTAATTGAACTTTGATCTAATCCTGGTTTACTCTAATCCCCGTCTGTGAAACCGGGTCTATATGTAATTCCATAATTACTTCTATTGTCTTTAAATTATGGTTAAAGTACTGCTGAATGTACTGACTAGCATTTATGATCAACTACAATATACTTTAATGTCACTTCTATTGAAACTCGTCTGTCATGCATTTAATATATATTTGTAATTACACATTTGTAATGATGAAGTTGCAATTTAGTGCATATAAAATATATTAACTTTAAATGTAATATCAAACAACACACTAAAGATAAAATGATAATCAAGTCCTTAACATGTGCTTTTTAAAACTTTGACATTATTTCAAATTTCACTTTTTAAAAGTGTACTTAAGTGTGTTCAGAAACAGTCATGAAAGTGTCTCTCTTTAAGTCACTTAAGTGGCCTTTTATTTCATTAATACTATATTATCTGCAAGTTTTATAAAAATATACTCTTCAGATTTGAAGTAGACTACAAGTGCACATTCAATACAATTAAGCTCACTTCTTTTTCCCAGCTCTGTTCTATACGAGTCCATAACTTTCAGACTGACATTAGATGGTTTCCTTCTTCCACACAGGCTGTTAACAGCGTTCCGCTCTGCGGTTCATAAGTATGTGAGTGAAGAGAGCGAGAGGGGACGCCGCTGGGGATTTGATAATCTCCATTCCTCTGTTCCAGCATAACTCGCATACTTCAGACCGAACGGCTGCCGGTGCCAAACTCTCCATGAACACACAGAGCTCCAAAACCCCAAATCTGCCCAATGAGTGAAGCTTCTCCCTAATTAATAAGGCTGTGTCTTACTTATGAATATTTCACAGCATTTGAATTGTTTGGGATTTTAATAATCATGTAATCTCAATCAGATCAAGGGAGCAAAGATTAAAAGCAGACTGTCAAAACATGTCATTGCATAAATAACTGAGACACAAATCTGATAGATATAAAAAATATAGATATAGATATATAAGTTTACATTTCCAAGCATGTTCAGTGCTGTTCAAAATTATGGGGTCGGTAAGATTTTTTTATGTTTTTGAAAGTATCTTCTGTTCACCAAGGCTGCATTTATTTAATAAAAAATACATTAAAATTGTGAAATATTATTATAATTTCAAATAACTGCTTTCTATGTGAATACATTGTAAAATGTGATTTATTTATTTGATGCAAAGCTGTATTTTCAGCATCATTACTCCAGTCTTCAGTGTCACATGATCCTTCAGAAATCATTCAAATATGCTGATTTGTTGCTAAGTATTATCAATTATTATTGGTGCTCAAATATTAATAATGATAGTTACTATCATCAATGTCGAAAACATACAAAATCTTCAAAAGTACAGCATTGTTTTGAAATAAAAGTCTTTACTGTCACTTCTGATCAATTCTATAAATCTTTGCTGAATAAAAATACAATTTCTTAAAAAAAAAAGCAATGACCCCAAACTCTTGTACGGCAGTGTATATAATACACATTTCAAACAGTAATATTCTACATTTATGTCACATGACCTCATGTGTGTTGCATGTTGTCACCATGTTAAATGCAAGTGTGTTGAACTCCAATTCATGAACAAATCCATCTGATTTGTGAACAAATTAGTTGGTCCAAATATAAACAGGAATAAACTTGAAAAGAATACGTAAAAAATGATTCATTTACACAATGATCCATTCTATGAATGGGCAGGGTAACACTTTATTTTAAGGTGTCCTTGTTACACATGTTACATGTACTTACTATTATAATAACAATTAATTATGCATAATTACATGCAAGTTAACCCTAATCCTAACCCTAACCATATAGAAAGTACATGTAGTTAATTAATATTACTCTGTACTTAAATGTATAATTACACTGTAACAAGGACACCTTAAAATAAAGTGTAACCATGAGCAGTTCTCAAACTAAATGCTCTTTTAAAAGCTTTTTTGGTGTGATTTTTTTTCACCTGTCCTTGGAAAAGAGCCATATGAATAATCTTTGAAATTTCTACTTAAAGTGTGATGGGTTTGTAACGACATGAGGTTAAATAAATAATGTCAGGATTTCATTTTGGGTCGAACTATTCATTTACTTATGTAAATTCTCTCTGTTTGAAATGTTTTGTAGTTAGAGAAATATTTTTTTCCCAGTGTTGTGTGTTTTGTTCTTACATGCTCCTTCAGATGCTGCACTGATTTCTGCAGGGCGAGGATCTGGTGAAACAGAGGACTCTGCAGGACCGCCTTCAGAAGATTCAGCTTCTCCTCAGCAGGAACATCTGCTCCCTTTTCTTTCAAGCGAGACTGTAACCTCTCCACCGCCTGCAGACAATGCTGGGTATCTGGGTATCACACACACACACACACAGACAGACACACACACACACACACACACACACACACACAGACACACACACAGACACACACAGACACACACACACACACACACATACTTCATGTCAAAGGTTTCTACAATCTCCTTATGCTGTGGAAACGCAGCCAAGGTCTGCATTACAGCATTTGCTAATTTCCGAGTCAAAGCTCAAAGTACAATTAGAAATGCTGAAAGTTGTTTTTTTTTCTCTCTCTCCATGTATTGGTGTCTTATTTTGTGTATATAGCAGTGCTGCTGCCTATCCTTGGCCAGGACACTCTTATAAAAGAGATTTGAAATCTCCAGAGTTTTTATTTTCCTGCTCAAATAAGGTTGAGTGAATGAAAATAAACAGCTCCCTATTGCCAGCTACAGTCAGTGAACGCTTTCCAGAACCTTCACTCTCTCTGTTCCTCTCTGGTGGAATGAGCTGCTTCGGACAAAAGCATCTGCTAAATGCATACATGTTGTATGAAAAGCATATTTCTCTTGAACCACCAGCAGGTATGCAGTGTGTATGTTAGGGGGATTGAGCTGTTGTGTGTGACTGGTTTGTGCAGCCATGCCTGGTGAACGCCTGGATAAGCCCCAGAATCCTGCGTTATGGACCCAGGCACTGGGCATTAGAGAGCCGCTCGAGCCTCCAGGTTTGTGTGCAGCAGTCTAGCTCATTTCCATTCTCACAGAGTGCGACTAAACCAGTGTGTGCGGAGTGTGTGGAGTATGTGAACCTCTTCAGTAAACAGTCCCACAACAATCAGCAAGTGCAAGCATACTCTCACACAGAGCCAAACTCTCTCTCTTTCTTTCAACTTTTTTTGTTTTCCTTTCTGCTGTATATTTTTGGTACTGCCATGGAAAGTTATGAAGATCAGGTAACTTTATGTATGCACAAAAGTTTGGGGCTGGGGAGATTTTGATTAAAAAAAAAACAGTAATATTAAGAAATATTATTACATTTTCAAAAAGCAGGTTTCTATTAAAATATATTTTGAAATGTAATTTATTTCTGTGATCAAAGCTGTATTTTCAGCATCATTACTCCAGTCTTCAGTGTCACATGATCTTCAGAAATCATTCTAATATGCTGATTTGCTGCTCGAGAAACATTTCTGATTATTATCAATGTTGAAAACAGTTGTGCTGATGAATATTTTTGTGGAAACTGTGATACATGTTTTCAGGATTCTTTGATGAATAGAAAGTTCAAAAGAACAGTCTTTTGTAACAAGTCTAATTTATTTTAATTAATAAAATCATACTAATACTAAACTTTTGATTGGTAGTCAAATCTCCAAGATGTAATGATCTGGGCTGCGTTGTCTAGCCTGAGTAGATCATAGACCTGTTTCCATCAATTTTCTCTACGATCAACTTAGCTTACGATGCTTTTGAGGAACGCAGCCCTGGAGGTTTGGTCTGGAGTATAGTAATGAATTACAATTACAACTAAAACATTTATTAATTGGTTATATATTTAACATCGCCAGCAGCACACGTAATGACTACTTTTTTACAAAATATTCTACATAAAATTCAAAATTACCATCTTATAAAGGATCACATGGATTGATCTTGCAAAACAATTCAAGAACTTTCCCAGGTCATATTTCAGTCCAATTGAATTATTATTATTTTTAATAATTTCTCATTATTATATTTTGTTTGTTTTGATTCGCATGGTTAAATAATGGCTGAACTTTCCAAAACTTTCACTCTCTCTGCTCCTCTCTGGCAGAACAAGCCGCTTTGGACAAAGCATCTGCTAAATGCAAAAATGTAAAATGCATAATTGTTACAAGCCAATTTTATATATATATATATATATATATACATATATATATAAAGTTTACAAAACAAACAAACAAAAGACTACATGGGTTTATCTTACAAAACATGTCAAGAACGTGTCCAGGTCAAATTTCACTCTAAAATCAAATTATTATAATTATTTAATAATTATTATTTAAATTACATTTTGCATAAATGATATGCAGCTTCACAAACACAATTTTGTCTTTTGATTTTAGGGTGGAATATAACTCTGAAATGTTCTTGACAGGTTTCAGACGCAAAGCTTCAGGACCTCAGACCAGCTCTTTGTCTGTCACGGAGGCCGGCAGAAGGGGAATGCCGTCTCTAAGCAGAGGATGGCAGAGGATACGTAACCGAGACGTTTCAGTTCATTATGTCTCGTCGTCTCATTCAACAGAGAGACAGAAATACCCTCAGGTTTGCAACCCATTACCCACAATCCTCTACAGTCCAATCAGACATCAGAGGTCATAGTTCCACAGAAATGCAAAATTAAATGGACTTACCCATTGTTTCGATCATCTTGCGTGTCCTTCCTCTCTCTGTTGTCTTTCCTCATTACCTGGGCTTCACGTCATGCCTGAAATCAACATTTAGAGTTAAAGTTACATTTAGCTCCAAGTGCATTTGACTAAAGGAATAATGACAAAACATTTTTCGTTTGTAAATACAGAAACAATAGCAGTTCATTCATACAATGTATTGCATTGTTATTATTGTTAACTAAAACGGTAACACTTTATTTTAAGGACCAATTCTCACTATTAACTAGTTGTTCATTAGCATGGGTATTACTAGCATTTATTAGTACTTATAAAGCACATATTAATGGCTTTTTCTGGATGACCATATTTTAGATCCCTTAATCCTACACCACACCTAAACTTAACAATATCTATTAATAAGCAGCAAATTAGGAGTTTGTTCAGGGAAAATTCTTAGTTAATAATGATTGTATTAACATGATTGTAAAGCGCTTTGGGTGTACAGCAATACATATGTATAAATGCATCATTCATTCATTCATTCATGTGTTCCTTATTCTATTATGTTTTTGGAAATTGAAATAAATCAGAAATAAAATAAAATATTAATATTAGATGAAAGACTAAAACGTAAAAAAACTTAAATGAAAATTTTGAAATGTTTCCTTGCCAACTAACTGAAATAAATAATTTAAGCTGAAATACTGAAATTACTAAAACTGATAAAATAAAACAGATAAAATATAACTGAAAATCTAAAAATAAAATAAATGAAAGCCATATAGAAATTAAAAAAATGAATAATATGACAAAAGCACATAAAATTAATAAAACTTAAACTAAAATGAAAATATAAAAATAAAAGCCTGAAACGAATAAATAAAAATCTTAAATAAAATTTGAAATGTTGCCTTGACAACTATTGCCATATATGAAATATTGAAATTACACTGAAATGACTAAAGCTGAAATAAAAAGAAAAGAAAGCTATAGAGAAATATGGAAATAGAAATAGAAATATATAAAAACGAATAAAATGACATAAAATTAATCAAACAAACTCAAATTAAAATAAAAACTGAAAATATAAAAATAAAAGCTAATTCAAAAAAGTTAATAAACACTTTAATCGTAAATAAATAATAATAAAATAACATGCATACAAAAAATTAAAAATGTACATTTAAATGTAATTCTCTTAAATAAAAATGTGCACACCGCATTCATCGTAAATGAATGTAGAGCACCAGTTTGAGAGCTTTAGAGAGACATTTCCAGTGAATAACAACTTAAATTTCAGTCTGTTCCTCAAATACAGCTATTGTATGACCTGGAGTAACATATAAGGTGAGTAAGTAATGACAACTTTCATTCTGGATGAGCTATTACTTAATAATTTCCCTTGACTCTGCAGATTTATCAAAACTTGTTTCAGAGAGTGGCCGAACACAGTCTCGGAGGAACGGCAAATTCCAGTCTCAAATCTCAGAGAGGTCATGTGACTCGTGGGCAGACGAGCTTTCATCCGACCACCCCGTGGTTCCCATGACGATGGGACACAGAGACTGGCTCTGGTTTCTTTAGAGAAGCCTGTAAGCGACAGGTCTGCAGTGAATAGCTGCCATTGTGGGAGTTTTTATCATCACTGACTACAATGAGAGGAGGACGAGATTTACAGAAGAAGCAGTGCTGACGTAAAACAGCCCAGTGTGCGTTATTTCCTATCAGAGGTCAGCCAGAGACGAAATTCTTGCCCTATCAGCATCTGGACAGTGTCTGTAGCGCTTTTGTTGACTCAACACTGTTAATAAATGCGTTTGAACATTCTATTATTCAAAGAATCCTGAAATAAATATGTATCAGTTTCTACAAAAAATGTTGTGCAGCACAACTGTTTTCAACATTGATAATAATCAGAAATGTTTCTTGAGAAATCAGCATATCAGAATGATTTCTGAAGATCATGTGACACTGAAGACTGGAGTAATGATGCTGAAAATTCAGCTGCGCATCACAGGAATAAATTACAGTTTAACAGATATTCACATAGAAAACAGCTATTTTAAATTGTAAAAATATTTCACTGTTTTTACTGTATTTTTGATCAAATAAAAGCAGCCTTGGTGAGCAGAAGATTTTTTAAAAACACGTTCACCAACCAACACTTTTGAACAGGAATGTAAATAAATGAAAAAATAACTCAGACTATGTTTAATACAGGTTGATTTGCAATATGGATAAACATGGTTTACTGCTTTTTGTTACATCCTTTGCATAATGGGCTACCAAGAGCATCAAACCATCGAAATTCAGCTCACATTTAGAAACAAAAATGGTGAATTTCCCTATTCAGTCATGTTGGCCTATGCATATCATTCAACATTCAACATTTGGTTGTAGATAACAATTTGTCAACTTTAGCATCATAAACATTTAGGAAATGTGCTGGATCACCAAATCTCTGTCCTGAAGCAAAACCACTGCATTTGAATAGCAATAACAGTCAGTGCCGCTAACCAACATACTATCCGCTCGGCTAAATGCGCTCTATACGTTAGCCTCGCTGCTGTCGTCATATGGACTAATGCTCTTACGTGAGGATTAACTTCTTCCTCCCTCCCATCATGCTTCCCACAGTTTTAATTAACGCTGACGGTGACATCTACTGCGAGACGCTACAGGAGAAGATCAAGTCTTTTCCCTCCTACAAACAATCCTGTTTTACAAGAGTAAAGCAACATGCAGCCACGACCAAACAAAAAGCCCTTTCAAACAGATGCATATGCAACAAAGCACAACCTATTTCAGAGATAAGTTAGTTACAAGTAGTGTTGATTACTCTGCAATTACAGTGTGATAGAGTAATGAATGAAATATCACTATTTGATGTCACACAGATGTAGCTGGCATGTTATCTGTATATTTAAGACCACAGCAGCTGTTGGAAACATTGAAAATGGTTGCCAGATTGTTTCAAATGCCCATTATTTGAGTCACTAATTTCAGATATAGATTGAATGAAGATATAACGTAAATAAAACTCACTGCCTGAAGTTATGACAGAAGAAGAACTGGGCTCACAAATAAAGACTGAAGCACGGAAACGGGTCTGATGTGTCATTTTTGGTGTTTTTTTGGCCCTGAAGTCTCTTAAAACAGTTTTTACAATCTCACTAGTTCAGTTTGTCCAATATGAGCACATGCAGCACAGCAGAATCGTGTCATTTTTGTCATATTTTCGCAACCAACAAATGTCATTTTTACTAGACTGAAAAATAATTGATGTAGGATTTGCAAGCTTTTCACAAATAATTACAAAGAAATGGCAAGTAACAAGTGAATTAAATATGAAATTTTGAAGTAGAAAGAAAAATGCATTCCAATGTATTCCAATAATCTGTTTTATTTACCACTTTGAAAAATAATTTCTTACACTGTGCATCTAAAAATTATTTATTTTGTGGTAAATTGCATACTGGAAACAATTTGGAATAAAATGGCTGGCTGCTTCATCTTACTGAGAGTAATTTATATGATGCTGCTAAGAGAAAGGAAAAATTTAAATCGCATCATATGACCCCTTTAACTAGCATTTTATGACTAAGCACACATAATTAAATAATATTTTCATAATTTGGCCGTTTGATTGGTAATGACACCTAATAATAAATAGAAATGCTCACAAGTGATTTTCGTCATCGCATGCTCGTCTCCTTGGTAACCAAGTGCGCTCACTTTAGGGACAAAACTGTTGCTGCTGGTGGAAATGATGTCACAACCGAGGGACAAAAAAATGATCTACAATAGTTGAATATCTGAAGCGCTTTATTTCACTCTTTGATTAGATCCTCGCCGTTTTAAAAACGTAATCATTAATCAATTAATCACGTAATCAACCTTTTAAAAATGCAACTCTGGATCTAGGACAAAGGTAAAAAAATGAACACACACAAAAGCTATAAAACCTAGAAGAGATGACAGCTGTAACGTGACCTTCATGTAGCAACAAAATCAAGACCTGGCAGATAAAAGTGTGTGTTTTGGGACAGTGTGTCAGATAACGCGTGTCCCGTTACTCGCTGCTCTCTGTGTCCACAGGCCTGTCGGGAATAAAAGCCGCTTTTCGTACTAAGCACGGATGAAGCCACAGGCTGTTGACAAAAAGTTGACAAAACAGAGCAAATACAGTGCGGGAAACGGCATTAAAACAACGACGCACGGCGGCGGTCATCAAAGAATCGATGATGCGCGCGCGACATTCTATCATTCCAACAAAAGCGCGTTTGTTACAATGTAACCTGATCACATCAAAGCCCGCCGCGCCGCGCCATTCACACACATTCACCGAGAATAACGAGTTTTGTTGAGAATAACTTACATGAACGTCGGTATCTCGCTACGGGACGGGGTCCGTCCGGTTATTTTTTGGTTATGTGTTAAAGATGGGCGCTGTGTTTGAAAGTGGAGCCGCCCCGCGCGCACACACACACACACACACACACACACTCCTGCGCCACTCCGTGGCTGCCGCGACCACTGACTGAACCTCTGTGACCCTCACAAACATCTGAAGGAAACTGCACTGGAATAGATAAGAGAGCCTGCTTGGTTCAGGAATATTTTATTACCACACACAGATAATCAAACAGTCAGTAGATATATAACCACCGGGGCTAGTTGTCACATGGGAAAGTTGTCATTCCAGCAGCTTGCCCTGAAGAACATTTAACAAGGAAAGAACAACCCTACACTGCTTTCACATTCCACTGGGCAAAGATTGCAGACATACCTGTCCCGCTCTCCTCTCCAGCTTCTCCTCCATCAGTGACGAGTTCACTTAGAGTGTTTATATGTCATATAATGAACTCTGTGAATTCATTGTTTCCCTAGTTCATGCTTGGTGACATAATTGTCCCAGTGTGATCGGTGCGGCAGTCTCATTTTGGCTAAATCCCAATTAATAGTTTATTTATTACATATTTTTGTTTTGATGGTGGCATTGAAGGGAACACTCTTCAAAATAAAGGTTCTAAAAGGTTTTTCACACCAGTTCAATAGAAGAACCATTTTTGGTTCCTCACAGAAGCTTTCAGTGAACAGTTCTTAAAGGAACAATTCTTTTGTGGTATGAATAATATTTTAATAACCCAAATAATCATTTTTAGCCATAAAGATCCTGCAAGCGAAAGGTTGCAAGGGTGTTAAAGGTTCTTCTTGAAACCATTTATTAAAAAAAAAAAAATTAACCATTATAAAAACATTATTTATTACAGGTGGTAATGGTGTGATAATGTAAACAGAGTGAAAATAAGATGTTTATAACTATATGATTTCTATAAATACAGTAATAAACAGTACTTTAGCCACTATATAGCTCTGTATGCTTTTATTTATACTCAATATTCAATTTTTTATAGAATGTTTTATTTGTTTTTATATGTTTAAATGTTTTTATCTATATGAATACATATAGTCTATTTTCTGAAATTGGACTCCCTATATGCACATCTTTTCAAAATGCATTTAGTTCATTGATGAAAAAGAAATAAAACAATATGTGAAACATAAAATATAATGTTTTTGCATTTTTCAAACAATATAAAGTATAAAGACCGAAATGTACTAAAATAGACCAAGGTGAAGTAGTATAAAGTTTACCAGAGTATAAATGGGTAGTTTATAAGGCAAAAAGAGAGCAAAGAGCAAAACTAGCAGTTAGCAAAGTACAAGGAGTATCAGTTTTACTTTTTCAAATTTATGCCAATCTACATTTTTATGTAACTGACTTATCATAATGTTCTTTTTAGCAGCATCATATGACCCCTTTAAAGAAGAAATTGCACGGTCCAAGCAGTTTATGCCACTGGCCACAAGTTTAAATTATATTTTGAATCCCAGATTATCATAGTATGTTTTGATGGAGTCAGACTGTTGACCCTGCTTATATTCCTGCACATATATACGTTAGCAGATGTGACCTGCACCTAAAGTCCAAGACGATCAGCAGGACCATTCATCAAATACTTTTTATTGGACATAACTCTCCTGTTTTTAATTTCAGTGTCAGGATGACTAATTAGGATGTAGAGGGAATATCAACTAATTAGGTACACTGCCTCTCCCAGAAAATACCTTGAAAATCAATCAAGACAACAGGAGATGTACTTTTTCACTGGGGGAAGTGTTTTTCTATTAATTATGGACTCGTATTTTGGCCAGAAGTGACAGTTTAAAGTTAAAATGTCGTTTAATGATGTATTTGTTTCTTACAAACACACAGCTTTTCACTTCACAAGATGTTAATTGATGTTAATATACTGTTTTTACAAATGAGGACATCCCAAAATGGAGGTTTTGCCAGATTTATATCAGTTCTGGGTACAAATTTGCCCTCAAACACACCGAGAACTGTGGCACTGAAACACCTGGAGAAGAGCGAGTCCCTTGCACTCAAATAGTTTTACAGGATTAGTGTCTCCTCTCTGTACCAGTTGTGACATTTTGATCAAATCAAATTAAGTGACAATGCCGCGGATGGAACTGAAAGTTAAATGTATCACAGTCCCTTTAGGGCCTATAAAAACACCTCTTCAGTTAAACTCACCTCTGCTGTGCCTCTGAAAGCAACACACACAGACTGTAAATGAAACAAGCTGTGCGTCCCTGAAACAGAGGCTCACTGGAAATATGTGACTCTGGGTATATTACTGCAGAACCTGAAATACATTGCTCTAGGCCCATTTCGCTGCATTTTACAGATGACACGTCCACAAGAGGCGCTATAAGCTTTATAATTTTCTTCCATTGCAGATGCAGGTTTATTAAACAGCATGCGTCATGAGAGTACAAAATGTTTGCAAAATGATATTGTGTTGCTTGTAGCAAATTTCACAGCAGTTTTAAAGCAAAATGTCTTTAACTAAATAGTGTTCAGTGTTCTCTAAAACAGTTAAATATTTTTTTACACTGGTTGTTGTTCGTATTGCAGCAGTTCGGAAATATCCTGTGAGTGACGCTAAAAGCTTCATAAACCTAACTGACAATGTTAACAAAAGCAAACGTGAGATAAATACACACTGCTAAATCAATCATCCCATTTAATCTTGCTTTGAGGTCTTTTATCATGATTTTTGTTTCACAGGACTTATACCAGAGCGCTCTGTATCTCAAGTTTAATGCTGTACCGGGTGGGCTACCGAGCAAGTTTACTACACCAGAAAAACCAAACATATGGAGCTGGTTATATGCAAACGTCAAAATTAGTTTTTACAAATCATGTGAGTTTACAAATCATGCACTATGGTTGTTTTAAGGTCATATAACATGATATTGAGGAAGGAACCACATGAAAATAAGTCTTTATTAATCAATAACCTGCTCCTGTATCATAATTTGTGTGAAAAGGAATAACAGTTATTAACGTTTTACTGCCACTAGTGTTCATTTCAGCTGGAAATTGCAGTGTATTGTATGTAGTGGTACGTTTTTGCAGTTTTTCAGAAACATAGTCTTTTCAACAAGGACAGGAGTGAGATGTTGTTTTCTCAAGATCCAGCTCCTGGATGAGCACATAGAAACCCTATGCCGACCTCATACGTCATCCACCCGGAGCTGCTTCCGTTTACAACAGTGAGCGCAAGCTACATTAAAGTGATTATTACGTTTTGAATATGGATACTTTTCTTACAAAAATGCATCGATTCGCTACAGGAGGCCTTTGTTCACCCCCCCGGAGCCGTGTGAGACACTTGTTTTATGGATGGGTGCTTTTTATTTAACTTCTTTTGGACGGATGCATGCAACACCCGCTGAGTGCCATGAAACAGCTTGAAAGATCAAATACAATTTTTAATATAACTCCGACTGGATTCGTCTGAAAGAAGAAAGTCATATACACCTAGGATGACTTGAAGGTGAGTAATTTATGGGCTAATTTTCATTTTTGGGTGAACTAACCCTTTAATCCCTGATGCTAACTGTATACAATTCTTGGCCTTTCAAGCAATGCTATTAAGATTTTATGTGAATCCAACATCCAAGCTGTGCTGGTTGTCATATAATCAGGATGTTTCAGATTAAACTGGAAAGTTTTCTCTTAAACTGTAAGCGTGTTGGGATAGCGAGAGTTGGACCACACAATGGAAAATTCTAAGGTGTTGTTACTGCAAGATGGCCAACCATTTCCATCAGAAATGTACACATTCCCACACATAATTTCAGCCTAGGAGCAGGATGATCAGTGGCCTCTGAGGAAGCAGAAGAAGGTGAAAGTCTTTCCATTCCTTCCAAGTGAAAAATAACACTTTAGCATACTTTTAAAAAGAGTACTTAGAATATTAAGTGCAAATATATGTTAATGTCACTTCTGTATGCCGTGTATTTAAATATATTTGTAATTAAACATATGTAATTATTAACTGCCCATTTAAATTAATAATTTGAAGTAAAACTTTTAATTTTACATTACAAAGTGCCCTTTTTAAAAGTGTACTTAAGTGTGTGAAGAAACGTAGTCATGAAAGCGTCTCTCTTTAAGTGACCCTTTATTTCTTCAATATTATATACGAGGATAGGTTTTATTTATGTATTTATTTATTTTAATATATAATGACCAAAAAGGATACTTAAAATAGTTCCACTCTGTTTGCTTTGTCGGTAACCGTGTCTGTCACAGTGAAATTGTCTCTGTATTAGCGACAAATCCTTCTCCTCAAACCCCACATGATGCCACAGACTCTCACACCATCATATTGGCTCTCAGCGTGGGTCACTGTCACCATTTGTTCTGGGTGAATGGAGTCAGACGGCTCAATCTCTCCTGCAGCTTGTCCCAAAACTGAAGTCCTGTTTGAAATCAGTCATTCTGAAACAGAAATTCTGCTGTTTACCCATAGCGGTCAGAAGAAAGATGGAATAGGAATGCTAAATTACAGTACATAAAGCTTAATCACATGAGTCTACAACAAGCTTCGAAGTCATCCTTGTTAATACAGCAGAGAGTAAACACAGTTACAAATCTTCTTAAAAGATCTATCTATCTATCTATCTATCTATCTATCTATCTATCATCAGTGCATTTTACAGCGAATGTCATTCAAATCTGTCTTTTGTATTTTAGTATTAGAACCCTGAATCTTCTTAAAAGATCTATCTATCTATCTATCTATCTATCTATCTATCAGTGCATTTTACAGCGAATGTCATTCTTCTTTGTAACATGATATTAGAGAAAAAAGTTAAAAAAAAATTACAAAATCTGTCTTTTGTATTTTAGTATTAGAACCCTTTCCAAAAGTATTAATATGCACCATTTAGGTACTAATATGTACACTTTAGGTAAAAAATATGTACCTTTAAGGAATTAAAAAGCACCCTTTAGGTGTAAATAAGGTACAAAGATGTATCATTTGAAAGGGTACCATTCCAATAGCAGCTTTTGTACCTTTTTGTCTGAGAAAAAAGGTACAAAATTCTCACTGGGGCAGTACCATTTCAAAAGATACTAATATGTACACGTAATGGTGTAATAATATGTACTTTTAAACTACTAATATGTATTGTTTTAATAAATGGAGACAAATTGAAAACAATTTTGTTTGGAAATATGCATCAAGGGAGACTGATTAGAGTGGAAAAGTTCAACAGCTGAATCAATAGCAAACATTTTCCAGCAAAACCACAGGTGAGACGTGCATCCTTCAATGATACAGTACATTTACATTTTTGTACTGACACTTTGAGATATATTACAGCGGTTGTTTTGTGTTGTAGGATCCAAAGTTTGCCTCCCACAGGAGGGAGAGGCTCAGTCTTTTCAGATGTATAGCAAATTGCCAACAATGCAATAAATGTGTGGGAAATTTGGGCCAGGGTGCTGGTAGACAATATCACTTTTGGGAAAGTGAATATGGTCAGCACAACAACAATTGCCTAGAGTCCTAGAGAAACATAAAATAAGGATTTACTTCAATTTAGTTTGCAAAATGAACAACCAAATAAGCAGCCATCATTAGTTACAAAACCCACGATCTCACATTACACTTTTTGTGTTTAGTGTTTTATATTTAGAATCTGGAAGTGACTATAGAAGGAAGTTACAATACTTGAGCCTCACTCCAAAATGTAAATACAAATCGCCATTTAAATCCAAATTATGCCTCTGCACATTAAACATCTGTTTTTTTTAATAGGCAAACAACAAGAATTGAAATGACCACTAAACATATATTTATTCAACTCAAACGCTTTTATCTCTTGTTTATTTTGTTCTTTAGAAATAAATCAAAAATTCAACAAGCAAATCAACACAAGTCAATCAAATCACCACAATTGTAACCCAAACACCTCAATTCAAATCAATGCCCAACGAAAACGAAGATTTATAAACCACATGAAATATTCAAATCACATTAAACCCAAATTTAAAAACAAAATGACAGATTACCCAGCTGGGATTTCAATCTAACGTTGGCACGCTATGTTGGAGCTCATATTAATGTGAAACCATATTGAGTGGCTACACTCTAAAAAATGCTGGGTTAAAAAGGGACAAACCCAGTTATTGGGTTGTTTTGACCCAGCGGTTGGGTTCAAAACAACCCAATAGCTGGGTTTGTCCATTTTTAACCCAGCGCTGGGTTATATTTAGCCCAGCATTTTTTAGAGTGTACTCACAGATCCAGTGATAAGCAAATTCCAAAGACACAATGCAACCATGAAGAAAAACAATGTGCCCCTCTCCAGACTGAGGGGGATGAACTTGGGATTTTGGACTGACTTGGAATTTTCTCACTCAAACCACAGCATGCTGTTGCTTCTACTTGCACTATAAAAAATGCTGGGTTAAATACAACCCAGTGCTGGGTAAAATAGGGACAAACCCAGCAATTGGGTTGTTTTGACCCAGCGGTTCAGCGTTACAGCGGTACAGCGGTTACTGTACATTAAATGTTTAACCCAACCTTCTGGGTAGTAACCCAACCACTAGGTCAAAACAACCCAATTGCTGGGTTTGTCCCTATTTTACCCAGCACTGGGTTGTATTTAACCCAGCATTTTTTAGAGTGTGCTTTTAGATGTTAAAGCTCCCCCATAACTGTTGGTCTAGGATCTGTTTTCTGTGTAATAACAGCATAACATAGTAAAACAGAGCTGGCAAACGAGTGCGTATCAGCCTTTGCACTCTGGAGAGCATCGAATGTTTCTATTTACGACGTGTTTCCACAGCGGTGAGCAACATAGCCAATCACAGACATATCTGTTCATTTCTTGAACGCAACGGCCAATCAGAGGCGCTTAAGTTAATCAGAATACACTCACCGCTCGGAGTTTTTGTCCAGTGCTGATCTGCATGCTCACAAATCCTCTCATTAACAAAGTGTAGACATTTTGTAAATAAGAGATTCACTGTATAGTCAGCTTCATTTATTATAGCAAAACTTTGTGAGCTTGCGATGAATTGAGATGACTGATGTACACGTACTTACACATACAAATATGGGATTCACTCTCGAAATTATGATGCAATGGACCTTCAGTGATTTAATTCAGTTACTGGTCCAAACGCAGGATTTTGGTGCATTAGGTAAGACAATTGTTATTGTATTGGCTGCCATGCCAAATCACACACACAGTATGCTTGCTTTTCTGTTAACAGTGGTTTGTGAACGTAGATGCTTTAACAACAAATAATTTATGCTGGGCGACGTGCACCTAACTTGAAACTATTTCATGTATTTAAATGTGTTTTAAAGGGAAAGTGCAACCAATACAACCACCTCAACCTCCTGTTGAGTTTTGAAAAATTGCCCTAAGTATTGAGAAATGGATCTTACTTTACAAAAAATGGAAATATTGAGCCAACCATGAAAGTTAGTTAGGAGAACTGTGTGAAAAGTATTGTGGTCCTTTCAAAAAAACAGAAAAACAAAACAAAAAACGAATTATAAAAATAAAGGTTAGTGTCCTGAAAATAAATAATACAGACACCTAAACACCTCATTATTTAATAACAAAATACACAAATTTATGTTATGCAATATTCACCACCCTTTTAAAACCGTTATCACCAACTAATGTTAAAGCCATAACATATGCAGCACAATTTTCTACATTTTTCACAACACTGTCCTGCCTTTGCATAAAAAGGGTCACCTCTGAAAACCTGGAGCAAAGAAAATGAGGCCTCTAGAGAAAGAGCAAGAAGAGGAATTGTAGGACTGAGAAGAGGTGGAAGAAAGTGTAGAAAGTACAGGTAGAAAGCGATGATGGGTGAGAAATAAGAATAGATGTATGAGGAGGAGAGGAACGAAATGAGGAGACCATTACCTGGGGAAAGAGCATCAGCTTTCCCATTCATCACAATACCATCTTTCCTCATGACTTTTTGAGCCAATAACCTGAGCTGTAAAAGCCATGTGATTAATCACTCTGGAGCTGCAGGAAAATTACACCATGACAACACTGATGTCAAGAACACACACAGTCCCAAACCTTTATCCTGAGCTGTGACATGAACGGCAGCAGTCAGTGAAACATATACTCTTAAATTCACATTCATGCATTTTGCAAATGCTTCAATCCACAGCGATTTACTCTGCAGTCAGAAATGGAATCAAAAGAAGAGCTTTAAGAGCCTCCAAAAAGAATCAGGCACTCATAAAACATCATACTATAATGAAATATTAGTGATATGCGATGGCCCTAACAAGTATTTAGACTGAATTTCATCGTGTTGAATCAAATCAAGTGGCATCTGCAAACAAATGATACTGGAGCTTCTCTCAGAACATTTCTCACTTTTCTGAGCCACACAAAATTATTTTTAACCAATTGGTCTCAAGGTCATGTTTCATAGAATGAAGTCCACTGATGTACAGTGGTTCATCACATTAACTACAAACTACAAAGTTCGACAGCCACAAAGTTTCCAAGACTTCAATTCGAAGAATATACAGAATCTGTTTCTTCATATTTGTGACCCTGGAGCACAAAAGCAGTCTTAAGTCGCTGGGGTATATTTGTAGCAATAGCCAAAAATACATTGTATGGGTCAAAATTATAGATTTTTCTTTTATGCCAAAAATCATTAGGATATTAAGTAAAGATCATGTTCCATGAAGTTATTTTGTAAATTTCCTACCGTAAATATATCAAAACTTAATTTTTAATTAGTAATATGCATTGCTAAGAACTTCATTTGGACAACTTTAAAGGCGTATGTTTTTCTCAGTATTTAGATTTTTTTGCACCCTCAGATTTGATATTTGAAGATTGACCCTTATGAATGGTTTTGTGGTCCAAAACCTAATGAACATTTTGATTGAAATGTATGCTTATACTACATTTCCTTGAAACAAATGTCACTTGTCTGATTTTTGATATATAATGCAAAGACTTTAACTGTGGCTTACATGTCCATATACTTTTTTTGGGCCACTGTACTGTAAGTTGCATGCAAAATAAACAAACAAAGAACAAACAAACAAACCAAACAATTTCTCAAAATGTCAGTCGATGAGAAAAAAATGGTCCCAGTGGTGTAGTTGCTATCCAGCCAAACTGTGACTCCTTTAGTGCAAGGCATTGAAGAGTTGAGGGAAAAACAAGAGAGGATCTTACTCCATATTGGGCCAGTTTACGTGAGTTGTGTTTGAAGTTTAGTTTTTTTAATCAGGTTGCATTAGACAAAAACATTATCTGAAGAACAAAATGTTTCAGACAGTCGGTTAGCAAATTCAGCAGCCCAGGTGGCCTAGCTCCTCCAAACATATCTATGAAAACACAGAGGCAATCAAGAGCTGAAATCATAAAGAAATAGTTATTATAGAACAGACTGTACCACAAGAGTTGTTCAAACACACACAGGAAAAACAATTGGATCCACAAGAAAGTTTTTCCCATGAAAACATTTCCATGAATTAGTGTTGCTTGCTAAGACATTGCAATTGCTTGTACTTAGGGATTTGAATAAACCCATAACCTGAATTGTTAAACTTTTGACTGCATCCCACCAGTATGCAGCCAGAAATTTAGCAGGACAAGAGATGCTTCTTTTGACTTTCAGTGGGAGTGGAACAAATGTATTGGAGGTTGACCTGCAGCTCCCATCAGTCTGTTAGAGTCTGTCTGAAAACAGCATTCAGTCCCATCATCTGCCTGCCCAATACGTCATTTCACAGTCTTGTCAAGTCCCAATTGTCCTTCACTAGATACATTTTCCATACAGGTTTCATCCAACCTGGCTGGCAACTTTCTTTTGCAGAAGCAAGAAGCCTTTGTCAGTTTGATCAAAGTCATTGTTTGAATCATCCCTGTATGCCCTAAAACTCTCCTTGAGCTCCTTGATCAAATGAATACTGCCTGTGACAAAGAGGTTGACGGATTATAGATCCTTTGTGGAAAAGTCACTTGTCTCACGAAACATGTTGAAAGTGATGAGAGGAAACACAGGTGTCTTTGTTTGTGTTAGTTAAAAGAGATATTCAGCCTCAAATTTATTCTGACTAGAGCAAACTCAGCTAACATTTCTTGTATAGCCTCAAACAGTGTCAAAAGTTTACTCAGTGAGTCATACTGAAAGCTCCGTTGTGAATTGCAAACCATTTTCATGTGGTAGTTTTGGATTTGTAGAAAGCTGTAATGCACGTTAGACCCCATTATAAAGTTGCAGAAATTGTTAAAATGACCAAAAAACATTTTATCAAAAACCTACATAACAGTTGGTCATGCCCAGTCTTGTGCTTTGCACAGCATCTATAGAGTCAATGCGAAGCTTCTTACAGGTTTCTATCAGGATTGCTTGAACCCCTCCCTCTGAGACAACACATAACTGATGCACCGTCAAACCTGAATCCACAGCACATCTCAGGGTCAAGAATGAGTGCTTGCAAGACATGAGAAATGCTTTGTGAGATCCCTGCTGCAGTCATGTCCTCTGCTTGCATGAACCCCACAGCAACTTCCAGCAGCTCGTTCGGAATATCAAGGCTAATGCACTTCCATTTTTCTTTTAGTTTGAAAACAAATCTGTTTACCGAAAAGCATAGTAACTATATCACAAATCAGCACATCCATCTTTCAAATCATGTTAGTTTAACAGTGTTGTTAATGAATTTATTGATCGAGCAGATCAAGCAGATGTGGATGTCTTGACAGCTATTAGGTGGTGTGATTGCTTCGTGTTTGTGCCTTTATGAACAAGATGCATGAACAGGGTCAGCACTAGAATGAATTTCCAGAGGGGGTATTTGGAATTTTAAAGAGGGTTTTTGGAGTTTTAAAGGGGGCATATGGAATTTCAAAGGGAGAATTTGGAATTTCAATAGGGGCATTTGGAATTTTGAGGGAAGCATTTGAATTTCAAAGGGGGTATTTAGAATTTCAAATGGATAATTTAGAATTTTGAAAGGGCATTTGGGATCTTGAAGGGGGATTTTGGCATTTTGAGTGAAGCATTTGGAATTTTAAAGGGGGATTTGGAATTTTGAAGGAAGCAATTGGAATTTCAAAGGGAGAATTAAAAATTTTGAAGGGGCATTTGGAATTTCAAAGGGGAATTTGGGAATTTCAACGTGGGCATGTGTAATTTCGGGGGGGGGGGTTTGCATTTCAGAGGGGTATTTGGAATTCTGAAGGGGAATTAGTAACTTCAAAGAGGGAATTTGGAATTTCGAAGTGGGCATTTGGAATTTAGGAGGGGGACTTTGGAATTTTGAAGGGGTCATTTATAGTTCTGAAGGTGTCATTTGGAATTTCAAAGGAAACATTTGGAATTCTGAAGGGGGAATTTGAAATTTTAAAAGGAGGTATTTGGAATTCTATGACTACTATTTCTATGTGTATATTCTTTCTATGTGTATATGTTTCTGTGTATAGCATGCAGACACAAGTATATAAGCAAGATAACAGATGTGTAATCAAGATAACTGAGTAGTACTGATCTGCAAGTGATTAATTAATTGTTATGCACCTGTTGCTTATATTGCTTGAGAGTCTGTGAAAAGTGTCTTGGCATACAAGTTATGTACTAAAACTGGAGACCCACTGTCCTGCAAAGTTTATTTCCAGCCTGCTTCAACACACCTGCCTGTGATTTTTCAAGCGATCCTGGAGACCTTGATTAGCTGGTTCGGGTGTGTTTGATTAGGGTTGAGTCTAAACTATGCAGGACTGTGGGTCTCCAGGGTTTAAGTACTTTGTATTAAAGAAACATGATTAAAAGTAATGCAGAATCTGCAATTTTAAAATAATTTATAGGGAGTTTGAAGGAAGTAAAAAAAATAAAAAATCATAAACAACAGCTGGCCATGGATATGAAGCACTGAGGAAGTGGAGGGACTTTGCTAGTGTCACGAAAACAGAAGGCTGCAGCTTGTTAAAGAAAGGCAAATAAGACAGGTGGCAGTGCCAGTGCTGTTCGTTCTCTGACTGCAGATGAACAGAAAGTTTTGACCATTGTCTTGTCCCAAGCCAAAGCATTATGCTATGAAAAACATTACAACAAAAGGTTATTTTAAGATTAAAAACCTGTTAAGAGTCCATAACTGTATAAACTATCCAGTTAAACCTTATTACTGCCACAAGCAATTGACGAATCACTCATGTATAACAATTTCATTTAGATTCCTGGTTATTAAACAGCAACATGTTTCCATTCATCACTCACGTGCGTCAGTAGCAGGTTTACTAATGATGTTGCTTATTAAAACACTATCTGTGTGTTTCAAAGTGCTCAACAATGGCAGCTTTACAACGAGTTCTACAGCTCGAGCTCAGGAGAAGAGCCAGAAGTCAGGTATAGTGTAGATCAGTATTCCAGTGAATGAAATCCAGGGGGTTTAAAAGCTAATATTTAACTGAATCACAAAAATGTAAAATTGAAATAATAAATAAAGATGGCAGCACTGAAATAACATTGAAATTGGCTTAATACGATTATCAAATCACAAGAGGCTGCATTTTAGTCTGATGCTCTGCATGTTTTAGAGGTAATCATGGCATATATGGCATAGCTTATAACGTGCACTTGGGAGAACATGTGTGCTTTATTTTCACACTCGCATAATTTCCAACATTTTTCTGGATGTACGTTTTCAGCATTGCATCTGACTTGTAATTAGATGCATTTATAACCTGTTGACAACAGACAGAGTAGAGTTTCTCTCTGCAGTTTTCAATCTCGAGGGTTTTAGCTTTTGAAGTGTTTGAAAGTGGAGAATTTAAGACTTGTTTAATATTGTAACTTGCAGTTTAAAATACGTTTTTGTTGTTTGTTTGTTTTTTGCAGTTTTTATAATGATCAAACATTACTTTTTACAGTAATACAGTAATATAGTATAACTGTATTACAACAATATAATGTGGACTGAGACACTATCACAACTAATAAAGGGTTGAGTTCACTTTAAAGTAAAACTACAAAGTCAATTACAAAGACTGTTAGTGTTTTTAGCTATTTTTGATCACATAGCGGTACTTAATTGCTTCCTGTGAAGACTCAACCCAGTCAATACCCTTAAAAGTCATTATTTCCATTGTCTCTGTTCTTTTTGCCTGGATGTTTCAGCATCAGCAATATGAAATGTTTTCATAGGAAACTAAATGTTTAGCATCACATTGATTGCTCTGTCTGAACGAACGCATCAGATTTCATCACTTCTGAAATGACAGTGCAAATTAAAGATTTTAAAACCAAATTGGATTTGCGTGCAGTGTAAACAAAGACTTCTGACTTGTCAGTAGCACATAAATTCGAGCCGAAGTCTCCAGCAAGTTTGCTGTAATGGGCCGGATGCCTAAAGGCCATGATTACTCTTCAGTCCACTTTTCCCGGCCAAGTTAATTTTGTGAATCAAAGAGAAAAGAAGTTGAGCCATGCAAGTCTCCTATAAGGTAATGAACTGAGTCCAGACAAGAACTCCATTCAACATTCCTCTTAAAGTATTTAAGAACAGAAGTTTAACAAGCCGAAATCAGAAATACTTACAATGTAATAACATTGCTTTGCTGTCACCAAATTGATATAGTTTTGTAAGATCACTGTTTCAATGGAACAGATCCTTTTTGCCGCCTTGCCATTGAATACATTGATGTGTTACACAAGAACTGTTTTATACATCAAAAAGCTTTTGGGCAGCATGGTCTCAAACTGATCTCCCTCTGGGCATCATGACTATGACGTATATCGAGTTTCATCAAAGCATTGACCAGATGCAGCCTCAAGTCCTGTCCACTCTGTTCATGAAGCATTATATGAGAACAGCTTGGTGTAGCAAAAATATTTTAATAACTTTCAGCGGGGTTCATCGATGACCAGTTGTCAATGCCAAATTTTTTGAAGATCCAGTGAATGATTTAGATGGAGTTTGTAAAATTACGTCTTTCACTAAAATCACAATAGAGGGTGGCCCATTTCCACCACATAAGAAAAAAGAATTCATGCTTTGTTAAGTTATATTTATTACTTTAAAAGTCATAATTATTGGACGAAAGGTTGGAATTGACATACCAAGTCAGATTTACATAAAAAGTCTTAATTATGAGATACAAAGTAGAAATTATGACATATTTAGTAATAATTATGAGATAAAAAGTCGTAATTGACATAAAAAGTTGCAATTATGACATAGCAAGTTGAAATTATATGAGATAATGTTAAGTTATATTTATTACTTTAAAAGTCATAATTATTGGACGAAAGGTCGAAATTGACATAGCAAGTCAGAATTACATAAAAAGTCTTAATTATGAGATACAAAGTAGAAATTATGACATATTTAGTAATAATTATGAGATAAAAAGTCGTAATTGACATAAAAAGTTGCAATTATGACATAGCAAGTTGAAATTATATGAGATAAAAAGTAGAAATTCTGACATATTTAGTCACAATTATAAGATTAAAATGTTGAAATTGACAAAAAGTTAAAATTATGAGATAAAAAGTCAAAATTCTAACATAGTCATAATTATGAGATAAAAATGCGAAATTATGACATAATTCATA
>NW_015634038.1:89630-105872 GCF_001515625.1 Sinocyclocheilus rhinocerous | reverse complement strand
GTAGAAATTCTGACATATTTAGTCACAATTATAAGATTAAAAAGTTGAAATTGACAAAAAGTTGAAATTATGAGATAAAAAGTCTAAATTCTAACATAGTCATAATTATGAGATAAAAATTCGAAATGACTTAATTCATAATTATTAGAAATAAATTGAAATTATGACATAGAATTCATTATTATGAGATGAAAAGTAGAAAGTGTGACATATTTAATCATAATTATGAGACAAAGTTAAAATTGATCTAAAACGACACAATTATGAGTTAAAAAGTCAAAATTATAATATATTTAGTCATAATTATTAGAAAAAAAAATCGAAATTGACATACTAAGTCAATTATGAGATTATAAAAACACAATTATATTATAAATAGTAATTTTTTGCCCTTTTTATTTCATAATTTTAACTTGGTATGTCATCATTTTGACGTTTAAAGTCATTATATGACTTAACAAACATTTTTTCCCTTACATGGTGGAAATAGGCTTCCATAGACTTGAGCACTTGGGGTAACAAGGGGTGGAAACAAGGAGTCATGACATGAGGAATCAATTACGTTTTGCAAATATACAATATGAAACATAATTATATGTTTGTGTGTGTGTACATCCAGCTACTGGGTCATTAATGTCTTATGCACTCTTTGTTACCTTTCTAGATCTTTCTAAAATTCCCAGTACATTATTTTAGCCTTTGACACACTCCCAGTGTGATTCTTTTTCTCAGTCGCATCACATTTACATATTCTACATCATTATTTTCACTCACCTCACATGCCGGTTCACAATCTGCATTCATATCGGGTCCAGCATCTCGGCTCAGTGCCTGACGCTTTGGCCTTTCTTTATTTTCCATATTTTTGACTGCATGATACACTGTTGTGTATTCACCTTGTGGTTTGTAATCTGAATAGTGCTGATCCTTGTTTATGTGGCTATAAGAGAGTCGTTTATGTCCTTAACCTTCGCATTCGAAACACAGAGAGCTCTCAATTCAGGCATACATCATGAATCAGCTCTCACACGGTTAACAATACAATGGGGCTTTCACTTTTTTTCTCTGCCCAAACCAATAAATAACAGCAATCGTGCAATTTTTGCTCATAGAGGCACTCACCTGAACTGTGAGTGTCATGTGATTATTCTTTCTGGAGCTGCAGCAAACGTATCCTGACAAAGAATCAAGAGATTGCACAACATTACTGTGTAATGATTAAATATCAGTGATATTCATGTTGCGTAAAAATAAATACACCGTTAAATGTCTATAAATAGAGTGAAAATGCTTTTTGGAGGCAGATGATATAGTTACAGCATCCACCAGCAGGAGCACTGCAAAATTTTACAGATCCACAAAGTTATCGTGTGCAACGACAGAGTTTTGAAATCAAAATGTTACAAATTTAGATTTGTCCAGTGAGAATCCCTGAAATTATCACTTATATGTGACGTTGTAGTTGTGGATTATGTAAGGAACTAATTGCAGCTTTAATAATGATAATGCAGGGAAATGAGAAAAACAACAATGCAAAGACACTAAATAAGACACAGGTGAACAAAATGAATAACCAAGGTAAGAACATATTTAGAAACCATGCAAACAAAATAAAGAGGAAATAAACCAACACAAAAACGTCAATGCAAACTCAAGAGTGCAAAAATATCAAAATAGATGCTTAAACTTCATAACGTGTGATGGACACATGGCCAGCTAAGCTCTTACAACAGACGAGGCAAAGCTTGTCTGTCTGCATAAACAACTGTGTACACCAAGCACTCAGCATACGACACATGAGTTCTTGCACACAAACATTCCCATCATGCACCAGAGAGAGAGAGAGAGATGGCTCTCATCTGTCATGACAGTTTAGCAATGAGAGCATCAAAATAGATGCTTAAACTTCATAACGTGTGATGGACACATGGCCAGCTAAGCTCTTACAACAGACGAGGCAAAGCTTGTCTGTCTGCATAAACAACTGTGTACACCAAGCACTCAGCATACGACACATGAGTTCTTGCACACAAACATTTCCATCATGCACCAGAGAGAGAGAGAGATGGCTCTCATCTGTCATGACAGTTTAGCGATGAGAACTGGGACACCTCACTGATGGCCTTCGGAAACTGAAGTTTGAGGTGTGAAACCTTATCTGGTGCTATTATTTTGGACGTCATGTCAAACTGCAGTCTGCTACTGTACAGATGACAGCCTAACCGTTCAAAAAATCAACCTGGCCATCTGAAAACATGATTAAAACTACTGAAAACACAACTTACGGAGCCAAGATTTGGACAAAACTATAACATATAAAGCACATTTCTGATGCATGCTACCTCATATTACAGTTTTAAATTTTTTTTTTTAAATATATTTTTTCATCACCTATTACACATCTTAAAAATTCTTCACAGTCAGCACAACAGTAGTGTTTTCAATTGCTTTGATACAAAAATGCATTAAATAACCACATTCTGCAAATGCACGAAGCATTTTCTCACTCAAATTGATTTGTTACAATTGTTTTGCACATATGTACATAATGTTTTCAAAAATATTGCATTCATGGTGAATCTTCCGTGTGGCAACATTTATGCAAAATGATACTTAATACCCTTTTCGTGACACTTTCAAAGTGATATGTTCAGTGGATGGCGCTAAAAGTGTCTTAAATTTTTCCAAAAACAGACTCATGTCATGGGACTTGTACCTCAGCGCTTCATATATCTCAAGTGCAATGTTGTACCGGGTGCGCTACTGAGCAAGTTTACTTCATCAGGAAAGCCAAACATATGGAGCTGGTTATGTGATATACTGTAAATGTCAAAATGTGTTTGTTTACAAATCATGCACTATGGTAAAAATGTTTTTTGAGCTCATAATATAGCATTGTGCAAGGAACTGCATGAAAATAGTAACTATTTTTAAATCAATATTCTAACCCCTGTAATCATCATTTTTGCGAAAAGGAATAAAAGTTGTTGGTGTTTTACTGCCACTAGTGTTCATTTCAGCTGGAAACCACAGTGAATTGAACATATATGTTTTTGCAGACCCAGAAATAATAATAATAATAATACATTTTATTTATAGTGTGCCTTTCTCAAACACAAAGCGCTACAACATGTACACAAATGAGATAAATCAACAAAGTAAAAAATACATAAAAAAAATACACAATAATAAACTATAAATTATAACCAGAACTAGAAAAACTGAGCATAGTTTATAAGCTGCAAGTCTTTACACTAGCTACTAATCACCTTTTGACATGATTTTAATTCAGAATTACTAAGTAATGGTCTCAGAATATTGCAGATGCTCAATGAATATAAACCAAAGAGAACTTTCAAATTCTTAAAATCAAGTATATCATAATACTGAGGGTATTTCATCTTTCACTTTACAAGTCTGTCTCAAGTATTTTGAATGGCTATTGTGTGTGAGATGTGCTATACCTTATGTAACAATGGCTGAAAGAGGAAGTATTGACTGGAAGAACCTGTAATTGGGTCATGCAATACAAGAACGTACCGTTTAATTCCACGATGAAACGCTTTGTGCCAGCTGAAGAAAGAGATCAAGTGAGGAGAAAAATGCCAGCTTTTGGACAACTGATTGTGGTAGTTGATTATGACACATGCATGAAGAGAAAGAGTGCGCTTAGTGTTGAGAAAAGCATGTAAACAATTGAAAAAAATAAAAACCTGATTTAAATAGACAAGGGTGCAAAGTTATCAAATAGATTCGCATTTGTACTTGTGAATTGAGTAAAAGATTTCAGGAGACCTCATAATTATGTTGACATTTGATGTTAAACTGTTGAAATTTCACTTTTAACATCTCTGAGGCCAACAGACTTGATCTTCAGATTTATATATTTTTTAATAATATAAAATGGTAATGTAGAAATATCCGAACAAGCATAAACATGGCTTACTCTATACTGAATCTCACTGTCAAAATGTCATACAACATCAACAAAGCCAAGCAGATCAAGCACATGCCATCGCTTCATAAATAGTGCCAGGAGATGAATATTAATTAGGTAGCATAATACCTGGACCAATCAGCACAGATTCAGTTGTGCTATATAATGAGATCACATCCTGCCCACAGGAGAACAAATGCAACTTTTATTCATTTTCTGAAGCAAATTTGATCCATTTTCTGTATATATGTTTTTCATCATAAAAAAAAAATTTTGGAAATTGTTTTTTTTGGAAAAATGTTGGGAATTTTAATTTTCATCCGTTTTATTGTCCACAGGTGAATCAATTGGATAGCACAACAAACAGCATGAAATTGAGCAACAGTAATGGTGAGAAGAAGAAGATGAATAAAGAAAGAAAGAAAAACAGACAGACAGAAAAAGCCCAATCTTGTCACTTCTCGCTTTACTCTGAAAACACAAATCTTTTAGTTGTTTATTAATCTGCCATATTAAGTGGATTTATTCTGTGCTCTCATACTGTGACACATTTCCCCTCTGCATCTGAGCAAAACTCTGAATGCATCCCTGCAGGTAATCTCAGATCTCAGCTGGCTCTTTTATGAATGAGAGCTGTAATAATGAGGATTAACGACTGAGGCATGTTTGCTGGTGTAAAAGCTAATTTGAGAGTCAGCGGGCCAGTTCAATTATGCATTCTTTAAAATACTGTAAGCTAATAACGTGTTTTGGTTGTGTGAAATGTTTTTCAGTGCGAGTACAGACGGAGAGAAAGAGAGAAAGTATTTCATTTGCACTGCCAGGGGGAGCTCTAGACTTTTCATTGGAGTCTATCCACCTTGCGCCTCGACTCAGGGTTGCCAGATTGGCGAAGTGAATGTAATCGTCGTTTGAGGAAGAAACATGATATTTATACAAGTGCTGCTATTTTATAAGGGTTTATTTTTTATTTTTTATCGATCACATTTGGCACCTTTTACCAACCATGAGCATGCATCAAATGTTTAATTTGTAGCAAACATCCAGCTCAAAACAGCTGATAATTCGCCTCTTAATGAATAAATGGTCTTTAGGTATATTACCATCATATTTCTAATAAAACAATCCTCTGCTGTCTGAAATCAATTGGTAATTCTCTAAATTATTGACTGATGTCCACATAGACATGTCAATATCTGTTGTCAACAAAGGAACGCTAATATAGTGTCTATAATTATTTGGGTGAAATTATGAAGAAATCAAACCGAAATCCTATATGAAACTTGTACGATTAGGCTAAATACACATTTCAGTTTTTCTAGAAGCCTATATATTATTTTTTTCTTAGATTGCTGTTTGAGTCCATTTGTAGCCTGACGATTCCAAACTTCAAATTGAGACACATTCTTAAGCCACTAAACTAACATTTACTTCGCTACATACCTATTATAGCTCTGGCTGCATTAGTACTTGCAACAGACTATAAAAAAAGCGATAAACTTTCTCCGCTGTTTCCGACGCGCCTCCCGTGTCGTTTTGCGGACATATCTGGCAACCCTCTTTCAACCCGCATTCCTCTCGGTGTGTGCGCTGAGCTCGGACGGTGACCGCGCGCAGATCGGCGCATTATACCGGAGCTGCACCTGGACTTCACCAGCCACGCTGCTTTAACATACAGCTGGAGAACTTTGGATGTACATACTTATTCACCGCTGGTCGACATTTGATTTCTTTGGGAGAAGGGCGATATGGGGACACGGCGTGCCGAGGTGGCACTCAGACTGGTGATGGGGATCCAAACAAGGAGCCTTTTTATTCCTTTTCAGAAGCTCCTGTAAAACAATCGGATATCAGGACACTGATGACCCCGACAGCGTCGGTTTGGAGTTAACCTTACAGGATAGAAAGGAATTGAAGGTCTCTGCGTTGGACAAACATAGTATTGCCATTTATTCCTGCGCGCAAGGACGATTTTCATCGCATAAAAGAGACTGATTGTGTCCGGAGACGCGTGTGCGCTCGGTGCGCAAAAAGACCCTCCATCACCAGAAGCTTCGCGGAGACGCGGGTAAGTTCAGCCAGATTTCAGTGCGCTTTCCTTTAGTGTTTCCTTAAAACGAAATCCACGCAGATGCCGCTTTCCTGTTGTTTTATATAAACGCGTACTGTTTTCGGGTGTGCGCCCTCTGGTTATGATTCACCTCTGCGCGCGTTTCCAAGTCCTTGTCCAATCATTAATGCAATTGGTAGAAAAATAGGCTATTATGCTAATGGCCATTCTTGGGTGGCTCGTGGTTTCTATTCAAAAGGTTGGTTACCCGACATATCTGTGTGCGTTTTTAATTTCCCGTTAAAGATCATGTCAGATGGTGGAGAGCTTTGGAGTGGTTTAATTAAGTAGTTTTACCGCAATGCTTCATTATATGTGCATGTGGCTCCGTTGCGCTCACCTTTTATAACTTACACCCCTTTTACGCTCTACTTTACATTGGTACTCGGTTATTGTTTTTATACATTCATTACGTAACAAAGATTCCAATTAACTTCCTTAGGAATTTATTGGATTAAGATGTAGTCTATTAAATCCGGACGGATCTTCTGAAGCGCGCAGCTGCGCAAAGGCGAACCGTGCAAATTGACGCAGTCCTTGGAGAAAATGTCACTGAACTCTCTGATTATGTTCCTCTGTGATCCGCGGTTTCATCGCGCTATTAGTTTCAGGAGATTGTCTGTTGTTGGAAGGAAACTGCAGAAATGTCCATACTTCAGGCATAATGGAGCTAGCTGGCCTTTTCCAGGAGCCTCTGAAGGGACATTTGGAGCGCTCTGTTAGTCTCGCCTGAATGCTTGCTTTCCTTGGAGAGCTACTGCTTGACATTCTAGAGGAAGAAGAGCGGGAGTGAATGGGCCGATGTGTTCTGCATTGATACCTGAAGCGTTCATGTAGTAACTTTGCGCCCAGCGGAACGTTTTCGTTCCTCAGAGAAACAGAGCGAACAAACCTTCAAACTGCGTCCGATTCGGAAGCTGGACCTCAGATGGGTTAAAAAGCAGTATCGGATATCAGCTACCGGCTCAAGGGAAGATGACATGCTCTCGGCTTGAATCTAAAGCAATAAAATCGACAATATTTAGCTTTATAATAAAAAAAAAACTGACACAAAGTAACATAACTATAACCTATAATAAACAGAACGATGGTGCGGACGCAGATATAGTTATATTAACGTATTTTTAAAGGATGATAACTGTAACTGTAACGTTTTATTAATCGTTCAGATTCTACAAGGATAAAGTCCACATAACAGATAACGATAACGATAACGACACAGAGGAACGATATGATCGGAATCAATTTCAGAGCATTTTTTCCCCAGTTGATGAACGATAAAACATCGACAGCCAATCAGAATCCATCCTGCTTTAAAGAGCTAGAGCATTATAATTGTAGCCTATTATTATAATCAGAACCTTATCTTGTGTGGATGCTAGTTTTATATTAATAATAATGATGCATTTTATTTATCATCAACCCAAAGCGCTACAACAACAAGACATCATAGTTTACAACAATAAACAACACAAAAAACAAATTTAAACACACTCAGTTACAATAAGCCGCTTTAAAAAGTTGAGTCTTTAAAGATTTCTTAAAACAGTCCAAGGTTGGTCAGTCGTGGAGCTGAAACCGAAAAAGCTCTACCACGCATAGAGTTTAATTTATATACAGGCTGTTGGCTGCAGAAGGATATTTATCTTTAAAGTATGATAACGATGAATTTTTAACAACAATTCTAATTGTATGAGAACAGGGAAGTCCGCACCACAACTATCACGACATGAGGTTGTCATCACTTTCAAGAACAGATTTTTTTCCCAGCTGATGAACCATAAAACATTGACAGCCAATCAGAATCCATCCTGCTTTAAAGAGCTTGAGCTAAAGCAGCAGATGGAATAATGGCAGTGCCTGCTTATAATAAACAATGCTATTGTGCTTTGGTAGTTATCATTATAGTTATTGTTCTATGACGTCGTCATCTAGCTAAGTAAACATGTATGCATTTGCGCGCCGCTAACAGAGCCGTCTCTCTGTCTGGCGTCCTGAACGTTTATGTCATCGCTGAAGAGCGGGGCCGCACTGGCACACATGCAATGCTTTGGGTCTCAGCGCTTGTCAACCTGAGCATTGCTCACAACCTAACCTGTCTTTGTGGATTTTTCGCTTTGTCGTCTCTAATGCCTGTGTGCAAGCGCGTGTTTGTTTTAGCGTTGACCTCATCTCTGCGGCGAGCACACGTCTGCTTTAGTGTCTGTTGTTTACGGCTCTCACGTTGACCACAGAAGAGCATTAGTCATTTAAATACCACCAGAAGTTCTTTACAAAGCTGAAAACACAGTTTTCTCATTAAGTCTGCGAAATGGAGCGCGGCCGGTCAGCATACCATCTGGATTCACCCGATACGGGACGAAGGCTTTGGGAAATGCACTTCCTGGGCTCGGCCTAAATGTGATTAGTTCAGTCACCCTGTTCGTGTCTGCCTCACCTCGCTGATGAACCCCCGCTCCAAACCTTCCACTTCATTTTTCCTGCATTCCCGGCAGCTCCTCAGAGGCTTGATTGATTACAGAGGATCCTTTGACCCCGACTGGTCTCAAATTAAATCAACCAAACACATTAATCGATATCTATTGGGTCACGGGGTTGAATTGCAATGTGTGATCTGCTATTAGTGTGACCTACAGCTGGGTGATATATCAAATATTCACGATTTATTCAACATGAATTTGCTGGCGATGTAAAATTAAATAACTTCATGATTAGCGTGATCCTTATATATGTGGTAATTGCATTTTTAAAAATGAAAAACATCAGTAACAAAATTGCATTAGAGTTAATTTATCAATTGATCAGTGAATTGTTTGTCACTGTACATATATATATATAGTTTTGAAAATTCACAATAACAATAACAACATGACTAGCATTTAAAATGCGATTAAAAAACCTTTAAAAGCTTATTAGGCTTTTTTCAATAAAGACTTAAACTTTACAATTAGTTTCCATTAGTTGGCATTAGTTAATGCATCTACTACTAACATTTCTTAATAATGAGCAATACATTTGTTACAGCATTTGTTATTTTTTGTTAACGTTGGTTAATAAAAATACAACTATTCATTGTTAGTTCATGTTAACTCGGGTCCATTAATAATAACATGCACTTTTGATTTTAATAATGTATTAGCAAATGTTGAAATTAACATTTACTAAGATTAATAAATGCTTTAGATGTATTTTTCATTGTTAGTTCATGTTAACTAATGGACCCTTATTGTAAAGTATTGTATGGGGACATTTTTTAAAACACATGTGACAATAATGCATCATAAGTGTGAGAGAGATTGCATAAATACTGTGTGTGCTTGACAGGGTTTGCACTTAATGAAACATATTTAAGATGTGAATGCAAAAATAAATAAAAATATTGATATCTCGCCATCGTTTCCATCAATAAGACCATCCACATTTGCTCCAAGGTAAATGAATGTTATTAACTGAACGCATTGATGCTGGTCATTGTAGTGTGATTGTAAGTAAAGAAATCACAGTGCCATAGTGAATGTGATGTGTCAACATTATGAACAGTTCACTTCCTTAACATGATCAGCTGTAATCACTTTCAAATGAGGCTTTTGACTTGATTCTGACTCGCAGTCTCCAGTTTTTAATCACATTGCTGCTTAATTTAACAAATGAATGAAAGGAAAATGGCAGATAAAAATGCTTTGCAATGTCACACTTCATTTCAGCTCATGTAATAATAATATCCAATCAATTTTACCACTTCATGAGCACATTTTACTAAAGCTCACAAAACTTCAGATTAGTTTTGCTCATGTTTCATGAATGAGACCCAGAGTTCAACCCCATACAGCAAAAATATATTCTCAAATATATTTATGTAAATATATTTTCTACCAATAGGCTATATATATATTGCCAATTTCTTTGTATATTTTTGAAAATATCTTAAAAAATATATTATTTTTTAAATTTATTTTGCCCTATATATTTCATATAAATCATTATAAATCTAGTTTTGATCTCTAGTAGGCTATACCATTCACATTCGTATTTAGCCTGTATATAGGCAATTGTAAGATTGATAATGTATTTTCTTGCCCCTGAAATATATTTTGGTATATGAAGGTTGAAAATAAATATATTTTCTATTTCAGATATATATTATTGAGTTTCACTGTTTATAACATATATTTTGCATATCTTGAAAATATAATTTGGCCACTATATATATATATATATACAGTGGGTACGGAAAGTATTCAGACCCCCTTAAATTTTTCACTCTTTGTTATATTGCAGCCATTTGCTAAAATCATTTAAGTTAATTTTTTTTCCTCATTAATGTACACACAGCACCCCATATTGACAGAAAAACACAGAATTGTTGACATCTTTGCAGATTTATTAAAAAAGAAAAACTGAAAAATGCTCAGTATTTAGTAGAAGCACCCTCTTGATCTAATACAGCCATGAGTCTTTTTAGGAAAGATGCAACAAGTTTTTCACACATGGATTTGGGGATCCTCTGCCATTCCTCCTTGCAAATCCTCTCCAGTTCTGTCAGGTTGGACGGTAAACGTTGGTGGACAGCCATTTTTAGGTCTCTCCAGAGATGCTCAATTGGGTTTAAGTCAGGGCTCTGGCTGGGCCATTCAAGAACAGTCACAGAGTTGTTGTGAAGCCACTCCTTCGTTATTTTAGCTGTGTGCTTAGGGTCATTGTCTTGTTGGAAGGTAAACCTTAGTTCCAGTCTGAGGTCCTGAGCACTCTGGAGAAGGTTTTCGCCCAGGATATCCCTGTACTTGGCCGCATTCATCTTTCCCTCGATTGCAACCAGTCGTCCTGTCCCTGCAGCTGAAAAACACCCCCACAGCATGATGCTGCCACCACCATGCTTCACTGTTGGGACAGGACGACTGGTTGCAATCGAGGGAAAGATGAATGCGGCCAAGTACAGGGATATCCTGGACGAAAACCTTCTCCAGAGTGCTCAGGACCTCAGACTGGGCCGAAGGTTTACCATCCAACAAGACAATGACCCTAAGCACACAGCTAAAATAACGAAGGAGTGGCTTCACAACAACTCTGTGACCGTTCTTGAATGGCCCAGCCAGAGCCCTGACTTAAACCCAATTGAGCATCTCTGGAGAGACCTAAAAATGGCTGTCCACCAACGTTTACCATCCAACCTGACAGAACTGGAGAGGATCTGCAAGGAGGAATGGCAATAAAGAGAGCGAGATAGAAGTTTTTTTTTTTTTTGCCATATGGGACTGCTTTTACTTTTTGAATTCAGTATTCTCGTCAAAAATGGTAAAAAAGTTCCTCTGAAAAAAATAAAATTATATTGAATATTGTCAAAAGGCAATGTTGTTCAGCTCTAGTTTTGATGTGTCACGCTGTGACCGAAATCTGGTTGAGAAATCCCAGACATGATGCAATCTTCATTTTTTTTGTGTGTCTGTGGCTATGTGTATGACTGTGATTGTGCAGCTGCGGGTTGAGATGTTTAAAGCGGTTTATTATAGTGATCCAGTAGCTCTGTTAGATTGTCACTTCAGATGCAATGGGAGTTGAGGGTGTTTTTTGTAATCGCTATCTGCTATTTACTCCTCTGAAGAGCAGGTGAGATATTGCTTTTCTCATTTTGTCTTCCTGTCAGCTGAACTGTTGCCCTGAAAACGCTCACTGTATCTCGCTTTTTCTCGCTGTATATGTTGTGATGTTCTGCCAGATTTCTCAGAGCATCTGAAATGAATTTGTGCGTCTCCACAGGGCCCCTTAGGGACTTCGCCTTCCCATTGGCCGTAGTGTGTTTTGTGCCCTAATGAAGGAAATTTATAACCGAGCAGTTAATTCACAGCCTGGGTGACACTGAGGCCTACCATTCGTTAAAGCGGTGTTGACTGTTTCCATATGAAGCAATCTCATTGGCCGCTAATTTGCTGCTGCTTCTATTTCAGGCTGCAGTTTTTCCGCTATTTTTTTTCAATGAAAATATGTGACATTTCACCAAAAACATAAGTATACATGCAATTCACTGCATTTTCCAGTTTAAATGAACAATAGAGGCAGTAAAACACCAACAATTTTGAAATTATGATTGTCAATTAACTCTGTCCCCGCCATTGACGGAATTTTCCGTCATTTATGAGACGACTCTTCCCCGTCATTGATGGCATTTTCCAGCTTTCCGTGTTTTCACCGGTGTACGGTAGGAAGCGCTATTACGCTTCTTCTGCAAAAGTATTGAATGTCTGGAACAAAACACAGCGAAGAAGAATCAGAAACAATCAATCACGTGCATAAGCAGATGCATATGTAAAATAATCATCAAGCATTAACAGCATATAAATCAAAACTGCCTAATGCTACCGAATGAAATGACGATCCAGGAAGTGTTTTAGAACTGTGCAAGCTTTGGATGTGTTGATGGAAGTGAACAACTCCATCTGTGTTCTGATCATCGTTCTGAATCTGATCCGGACGTAGTCTTTTACAAAAACGCGATTTTCTCAGCTTTTTGTTCAAAATATAGTTTTTTTTTTTTTTCATGAAACTTACCCACATTCAAGTGTTGATTAAAAATATTGCATGAAGCTAGAATAAAAGGTTTTCATTTGTTTGTTTAAAAGCAGAGGCTCTGTTCTTTTTGACATGTTGCATGTTCAGATATTCATACAACAAAATATTCTGGGTGCCATTAAACTTTTGTGAAAATGATCAAAAATGCCGGTGGTGGCTGGCAACTTAAAAAAAAAAAAAAGACGCTGGTGGGAGTTATAAATACTTGGTTTTTGAGTAGTTCCTTGCACAATACTCTGCTATGAGCTCAAAACACTTTTACCATAGTGCATGATATGTAAACATTACATTACGTCCAGCACGTGCTTTCAGATGGAGCGGCATTTAATACACAGAGCCGTAGTTCACTGACAAGCAAGGCAATATCACGTTCATAATAGAATGCGATTCATCTGCGATTATGAACGCGATATTGTCTAATTGTCAGTGAACTACGGCTCTGTGTAGTAAATGCCACTCCATCTGAAAGCAGGTGATGGTGATTTACTACTAATCACGGAACCGGCTTTACTGACAAGATGCGCATGACAATCACATGTGATTAATTGCACAGCCCTACATTTAACATTTGTTTCGGATAAAATTTTACATGCTATTTAGCGCCAATCACTGGATATTTCACATTGAAACTGCCATGAAACGTGCTGCAAGCAACGCAATATAATTTAGCAAAAATGTACTCAGATGCATATTTTTTTTTCATGACACGGGGATGTTTAAAAAACCCAATGGAGAAAAAAAAATAAAAATGCTTATAGAGACTCTTGTGGATGTATCACCTGAAAAGCGACGTATTTCCCCAACAAATTTCAGGTTTTATGGAAATCTAGGCAGAGTGACATATTTCCAACACCTAGGTTGAATATTTTGCTACTATTCCTTCAAATCTTAATCTAATTTAACCAAATTTTACTTGCATCAGCCCAAACCTTACAAAAGTTACTGGATTGATTTGATTTTCCCAACTATTGCACCATTTGACATTATCAACAATAAAACAGAAATCACAATACCCAGGTAAAGCAAAACTTGCTAGATGTCATTGTTCCCATTGTAACTCCCATCGCTTTATTAGGTTGTTTAAATTCCAGCGCTGTGATTCATTAAATCTGTAGACTGTTTTCATATGGATGGATCTCATTGGATTATTTGTCAGCACACTTTGAGGCTTCACATTTCGGCCGCACTTGTTGGCTCAATTGCTTGATTTAATCTTGACCTATGTATGTCATTGCTTGATGGACTGAAAAGGAATCGCTGTTGCATTATGAGAGGATACATGGGCTCTTCAATTAACTTTTGTAGATGGTCCCGACTTCTAATGCGAGCGAAGTGTTGCCTGCAGGAAGAACATTTTGTTTTCCCTTCAAGAAGACTTGATCTACCAAACCAACAGGCTTTAGGCTGGGAATCCCACTCGTTCTTCCCCATGACAGATACAGCTGAATGAGAAAGACTTTATCTCTTTTAAATAATGGCTCTGCATTGCAGTGATATGAACTGCGGAGCGACTCGCTTCACAGGGCCGCTTTTGTGTGTTTCTCACAGGCCATCATTTGTGAGGGCGTTTGGGCAGGTCTACGAACAGTTTGATAAGATGTAGTTTGCATTCAGATCAAGGTCACTACGCTGTGCCGAGACTCCCTTTTCCACCGAATGATAAAGCAACATATCTCTGAGATTTATAAACAGAGATGGGTTTTGTTTCTCCAGGCTGCGGATTTCCAAGAGAACTTAGTGTGAAAAGATTTGGCTTGTTGATCATGTATTGTTGCTATCTTTTGGCTAAGACTTAATTGTTGAGACTAAAAGTTGAGAATATCACGTTTCTGCCTTTCATAAGAGAATATTATTGTTGAACAAATATAGCCATGTAATAGCCAAGTCCAGATTTCTCATACATGCATTTTAGTATGACGGCCAATAATAAGCAAACACTTAAAGGGTTAGTTCACCCAAAAATGAAAATTAGCCCATAAATTACTCACTCTTAAGTCATCCTAGGTGTATATGACTTTCTTCTTTCAGATGAATCCAGTCGGAGTTATATTAAAAATTGTCTTTGGTCTTTCAAGCTGTTTCATGGCACTCAGCGGGTGTTGCATGCATCAGTCCAAAAGAAGTTAAATAAAATGTGCCCATCCATAAAAAAAAAGTGTCTCACACGGCTCCGGGGGGTGAACAAAGGCCTTCTGTAGCGAATCGATGCGTTTTTGTAAGAAAAATGTCCATATTCAAAACGTAATAATCACTTTAATGTAGCTTGCGCTCACTGTTGTACACAGAAGCAGCTCCGGGAGGATGACGTATGAGGTCAGCTTTGCTATATATGAATATGGATATTTTTCTTACACAAACGCATCGATTCGCTACAGGATGCCTTTGTTCACCCTTTGTTGAGCCTTTGTTGAGCCGTGTGAGACACTTTTTAGGTGAACTAACCCTTTAAGTGTGATAATCTGTTCCGGGATCAGTAGCTCACAGGGTATACGTTTTTAAAAAATACATTAGTGCAATTCATAAACACGCTGATTTCAATATGATAAATGTTTTTCATTTATAAATTAAAATCCATTTTTAGATAACTTTAAAGAAGTAAGGGTGATACACCTGTCCAAATATCACGGATGAAAAAAAGGAAAAAAAAAAGAAAAGGAAACTCCATGTAGCTCGACATACTATTTTATTATTATTTATTAGAAACTGAAGCAGTTTTGTTGAAATTTAATGAAACTTTTGTGAATATCATATTCATGATATTTGTAAAAAAAAATTTTACTTTAAAAAATATATATTAAAAAAATTATAAAAATGTAAACAAATGTGAACACTTGCATGTATTGAAGTTGTAAGGAAAATGTGTTATTGCGTTTTACTTTTTTATTTCTGTACAGTGGTTACAGAAAACCACCATGTGATCTATCATGTGACCTCTAATTTAAAGATGGCTTCTACACTTGCTACTGTTTTAGGCATTGAGGAAAATCATTTGTGGTTGTATTCCCCATTTAGTTGTTTTTTTTTAGTTTTTTTTATTTACACTTTCTGTTATTCTGGATCATTGTGGACAATTTTTAAAGATGCGGTGAGTCTTTTACTAACTTTCTACTTTATGGTTACACCACATGACATTTTAGAGTTATTAAATGTAATCTTTTCTTGAAAATTGAATGCAGGTTTTTCAAATCTTTCTCTTATTATTTCATCTGTTGTTGAACAGTTTTGTTTCACACTTTATACTGCTGGAAGCACAATTCACTGGGTTTACGAATGGCAAGTGTGAAATGTTGCTTAACCCGGGGTTAAAAAGCTTGAAGTTACAGGAGTTATTGAGTGTGGAAGAGGCTGTGAAATTGTAGCTCGTAGCCGTGCTGATGTTGTTGTTCTGTGTAATGTTTCTGTGTCCATTGTGGGTTTTTTGGATATCGTCAGCCGTTCGGTGTTTACCATAGCCATTATTGTTAGCAGGGACAGCAGCTAAATGTCTCCACATACATTCTGTTTAATTAAGTAAATCAGTCTCTCGCCCAAGCCAGAAATACAATTACTGCAGGGGGCGTTGCCAAAACACCTGCCGCCTGTGTGTGTGTGTGTGTGTGTGTGTGTGTGTGTGTGTGTGTGTGTGTGTGTC
>NW_015634038.1:76424-89575 GCF_001515625.1 Sinocyclocheilus rhinocerous | reverse complement strand
TTTCTGTCTGTGTGTGCGTGTGAATGTGAGTGTGTGTGTCTGTCTGTCTGTGTGTGTGCGTGCGTGTGTGTCTGTGTGTGTCTGTGTGTGTGTGTGTGTGTGTGTGTCATTCTCCCTTCCAAGTCTCCATTTGTCTATTAAAATTGCACTTGTTCCAAAATTGTGTTGCTGCAAATAAGAGCAGGTCATACACCAGTGCTGCATTTATTTGATCAGAAATACAGTAATATTGTGAAATATTATTACAATGTAAAATAGCTGTTTTCTATGTGAATACATAGTTTAAAATGTAACTGAAGCTGAATTTTCAGCATCATTACTCCAGTTTTCAGTGTCACATGATCTTCAGAAATCATTCTAATATGCTGATTTGCTGCTCAATAAACATTATTGAAACTTGTCCATTGGATTCCAGAATAGAAACACAAAAGTAAGAGGGTTTGGTAACTGTCTGGGAGATACAGTATAAACACATTTTAGCCCACCTGGGTCTCAGGTTCAGCCCTGATTATTGTTTTTGCTCAGCCCATTTGTCCCTACAATGAAAATAATGTAAGTGGTTAAAGTTTATGAAATAAAATGATGTGTTTAGAGCACAATGAATTCAGTTAATGTATTTTATGGGGTTCAGTGGATAGCTGAGCTTATTAGAAACAATAGGGGTCAACAGAGTACCTTCTTGTAAGCTGACTTGACAAAAATGTTATATATGGGTTATAATTACAAACAGAGCATTTTTTTGTGCGTGCAAGAAGCTTCCAAAATGTATTTCATGTATACTAAATTTTTAATTAGCCTTTGTTGTTTGTAATTTAAAATATATTTATTTTTTTCTTTATATTTATTTTTATTTCAGTATTAGTTTTAGTAAGTTACTTATTACTATTTCAGTTAGGAAACATTTTTAATTTTTCACCTAATATTTTTATATTTATTTTATTTCAGCTTCTATAATTACATGACATTTTGTTTTAATAGGTTTAGCTTTAGTTAACACTAACACATTAGTCATTAATTAAAAGCATCTGTTTATTTATTACTATTACTATTATTATTATTATTATTATTATTACATATTTTTTAACTGTTTCCGTGTTTAATTCCTAGTTAGTCTCATCATTGGTTTCTAGTAAAATTGAAAAATTCTTTTTGGAGAGTTTCTCAAATAAGCAAATTAGAAACAATGATCTCAAAGAACTCAAGGACTGAACATTCAATTGCACAAAGACTTTTGCTGTGAAACAAATCCTTTCTCTCATGCTTTCTCTTTTATTTTTGACATTTCAGAATAAAACAAGTCATCTTATTGAGGCAGCATCCCCTGAATTCATTCTCTGAAAAAGTAGTTTCTAGTACCAATAAACACACTAGTGTCACATTTCTGGAAATATGCATATGGAAATAATATGTAAATCAGATTGCACATCATAAAAAAGGCATGGTAAGCTTCATGCATGGTTATTTTGGTGAGGTGAAATTATAGCAAGTTCATATAGTATAGTGGTGTATATAGTTAAAAGCACGTCTACTCAATTTTAGGATGAAATTGATGCAAAGTTTTAAATGTCAGGCCTCAGGCATGTATTAGGAAAGCAGCTGTGGTCAGTTTTGAGTGTATTGTCTCTTGACACGCTCCAAACACACTGGCTGTTCACCAATAATATTTCTTTCAAAATGAAAAGTATGTTTTATGATTTGAATGGCTCTGTGTGAATCGGGGTCTGTGCGAGTGTTTTCAGGGCGGCTGCATTATTCTGCAGTCACACTGTCACATGAGATCAGGAAGGAGATTTCAGAGGCCTTTTATTCGGGTTTGAGTGAAGCGCCTAAGACATCAACAGTTTCTCTCTGCACGCAACGCTGAGCGCTGAATAACCCTGAGAAAGAAAGAGTGACGGTTTGAGCCTTTAAGAGCTTCACACAAAACGAGAAAACTTGAAGAATAGAGAAGAGCTGCAAAAACTTGTTGGTGAGTCATGCGTTTCTGTCTGAGGGCGAGGAATGAGGGGCGTGGCCTGGATGATAATAATATAGATTTTGATGTAAAATGCAAGGTTGCAAGGCTGTGCAGTTTGTTGAAAATATTGTGATCATATCTCAACATGACCATCAAATAATAATACTACTAATACTACTACTACTACTACTAATAATAATAATAGTTATTATATTTAATATTAATACTGGTGATGATTATATGTACTTTATTATTAACATTATTTAATAATAATAATAATAATAATAATACTTTATTATTGTTATTATTAGCATGATTATTATTGTAAATTATGCTTCATTCCACCCTTAAATGAATTCTCTTGTCTTCGGGCCTCTGTAACCCCTCCTTTGTTCCTGATGATAAGTTATCTCTCATCCGTCTATAATGAAGAGGATTATCAAATCAAAAATCAAGCAGGGCCGCTGCCTGCTGGGATTCTTCTGCTGAGCTGCCATATGGAGGATTTTCCCATAATCCCTGTATTAAAGGACTTCAGAAAGAGATGCAGAGAAAGGCTTGATGTCGTGGCCGTGTTTGAGGTTTTGTGTGTGAAATCATGAAAACACAGGCAGGTCATCGCTGACTGACTCTGATCAGATTGAGTGTGTTGCTGTGGGAAACATGATCAAATCATGTGTGTCTCAAGGTCATTACTGTAGTTACGTGTGAAATGATGTATTTATGCAGCTGATCTGATGAAGTCACACACTGAGATAAGAATGAATGTCCTTTTCAGTCATTAAAATCATTATGATTTTATGGCCTAAGGGTCAATCACCCCCATATTACACACACACACACACACACACACACACACACACACACACAATTGTATTTTAAATTGCATTGAGTGTTATTACGACATGTCACACATTCAAGTCAGAAACATAACATGGAAATAACCTAAAAAAAAGAATTATACTGTGAACAAAAAACACAAATAACGACATCTGAATCATTGAAATACAGTATGCAAAATTAAAATGGCTTTAAACAATTATTAATTATGATTCACTTCAGACTTTCTTCTTATTTATTTTTCATCATTTGTACTACTACTTCTACTACTAATATGTATTGTTGTTTTTTTTCTTTTATATATTCTGAATTTAAAATTATTGAAACACAGTATGCAAAATTAAAATGACTTGCAAAATCATTCATTGTAATTCTCTACAGACTTTCTTCTTTTTATATTACTATTATGTATTTATTAATATATTATTGTTATTATTATTGTTTTGTACTACTACTAATAGTATGTATTATTATTATGATTATTATTACTTTTATTATTACTCATTTATTTTATATATTCTATTATATTATTTTATTTTCTTGGTTTATTGTATTAACAGCTTATGTGTTTGTTTCAGTTTTAATTATTTTAGTACATCAACTTGAACTAAAATGAGAAATATTGCCTTGGCAAGTAGCTGAAATAATTTATTTTTTATATATTTTATTTCAGTTAATGTTCATTTTATTTCATGTAATGAAAATGCTTTTAAATCGTTTTAATTAATTTAATTTAATTTAATTAGTTTTAGTTTTAGTTAACCATAATAACCCTATTCGAACGGCCTCTCCTGTTGTGTTGTACACTTATAGGGGGTTTACTCTGATACTGAAGCATGATTTGTTCACGCTCGTGTAGCTGCACGAACAAATAGCGCTTCAACCCACCAAAAGGGGTGGAGCCGACGGCTATATAAGTCGGCTCAGAGTGCCATTCATCAGAATTTTTCGCAAAGATCATCTCCCTGCTGGAAAGATGCCTAGAAGCTAAAGAAGCTCGAAGAGAAGCCACTACTCTCTGATAAAAGGCCATGGCAGAGTGACTGAAAAGAGCACTTCCTAAGAGCAATTTCATTAGCAGCGTTGTTTCAAATGTTGCGCTGTGAGTGTAGCTCGACTCAGATGGGCACGGTGAGTGTGTCGCGTGTCTGGGCAGTTCCCACGCCGAGGCAGCGCTCACCGAGATGGATTGCTTTCACTACGAGAGCATGAGTCTTGCCCTGCTTCGCTCGCAGATCGCCTTCTCTTATGAAGGTGGTCCTCCCTTGTCTGCTCCCCTGTTTCCTCCCCTCCCAGGAGCCTCAGAGGAAGAAACAGCAGAAAGGGCAGAAGGATGGATTTGCCGGGTTCGATTGATCTCACGCCAGCACAGGTCTCTCTTCCTAATTCAGAGGATGAGCAGGGACCCAATCCACTCAGTGTACGTTGAGTGCTCTGACCCATTTCTGCGCTCAGAGCAGCTCTTTTTATGCTTCGGAGGCTGCTCTAAAGGCCTGCCATTTACGGAGCAGCGATAGTTGATGCTATAACCTTGGCTTACTCCTCAGCAGGCTTGCAGTGTCCTATCGGAGTGAAGGGCTCACTCCACCAGCGGAATGGCTGCCTCCTGGGCTTGGTCCAGCGGTGTTTCAATTGGTGATGTCTGTGTGGAGGCTGGCTGGCCTTTTGGCTTAGGTCTCATATTTGGCTCATGCTTTTTTGGGAGCCCGCATTACGGGCGCTCTGGGGCTGTGCTCACAGGGCGACTTCGTTCTGCTCTTGCTTATATCACGACGCAATTGGATGCGTTCTCCATAAGCGTACAATGCAATGGGAGAGACCGTTGCGTAAGCTGCCGTGCTATAATGCTGCACGCGAGTCGATGACTATTGCTATCAGTTGAAGGATTCTGATGAATGGTGCTCTGAGCCGACTTATATAGCCGTTGGCTCCACCCCTTATGGCAGGATGAAGCGCCATTTGTTCGTGCAGCTACATGAACATGAACAAATCAGGCTTCGGTATCAGAGTAAACAGGAGTTTTCCCCATAAGCATACAATGCAACACTCGTTCCCTTATCTCAGGGAACCAAGGTATGAAAGTAACCAGAGAGCCGCTCTTGTCTGTGTGCTGTCTGACTGAAATCCTCTACTATTGAGAGTCTAATGCACACTGACCTCCGAAACATGATTGTGTTCAGTAAATCAAAGTGCATCTATCAGCGAGTTTTATCCACAGATGCATCTCGCCACAGCGCTAAACTGTCTACATTTTCCACCGTTATCCTCAGAAATTCGGATGACTATTGCTATCAGTTGAAGGATTCTGATGAATGGTGCTCTGAGCCGACTTATATAGCCGTTGGCTCCACCCCTTATGGCAGGATGAAGCGCCATTTGTTCGTGCAGCTACATGAACATGAACAAATCAGGCTTCGGTATCAGAGTAAACAGGAGTTTTCCCCATAAGCATACAATGCAACACTCGTTCCCTTATCTCAGGGAACCAAGGTATGAGAGTAACCAGAGAGCCGCTCTTGTCTGTGTGCTGTCTGACTGAAATCCTCTACTATTGAGAGTCTAATGCACACTGACCTCCGAAACATGATTGTGTTCAGTAAATCAAAGTGCATCTATCAGCGAGTTGGTGCATTTATCCACAGATGCATCTCGCCACAGCGCTAAACTGTCTAAATTTTCCACCGTTATCCTCAGAAATTCGTTTAATGCCTGTGTGATTTACGAGGCAGAGGTCAGGGTGTTCCTTTAGTTTTTCTATGCATTCTACATTGCTGTTTTCTGGACTTACAGAGGTTAGCTGTGGTAACAGGACAGTATGAGCAGGTCTCTGAGAACTTAATTTATGGTGCATTCAGACTGCTTGTTCGGCCCTGAATACGTAATATAAGAGCACGACCACAGTGGAATACTGATGCATGTACACATGCGCTCAAACACACATGCACATACGCACACACACATGGCTCTCATCACGGTAATTGCTGGACTCCTGCTGTAAAGCAATGCCTTTAATATTAAAGCATTTCTCTTTCATGCATTGCAAGGTCATGTGACACTAACCTTAAAATGTCTTTGAAACACGTAACGTAATATACGAAAAAAAGTGAAATGATGCACTATTATATTTATGCAGCCTATAAAAGTGTTGAAAACACACCGGATTCTGTGTGTAGTTTCAATTTTTGACTGAAAATATGCATGTTAACTGCATTTTTGGCCATTGACAGTGAATGCAACAAAACACTCTGGCCATTCTGAGTTTTTCTTATATGGTGTAATGTACTCTAGTGCTAAATGATCAACATAGTCCATCATATTTCAGCTGTGGGAGCAGTTCATTCGATATATATTGATATTGCCTTCAATTCAGTCTCACAGTTACAGTCAGCAGCATGTCATACAGTATGTGGACCTTTGGTTTACTGTAGGTGGAAGGTGCTTATTTTACTTGTAATAAAATCTGTAAATTGTCTTATTTTATTCAGTTAACAGCCACATTTTTAAGTGCAACAAACCACACAACTTTTAGGCGTGCTTGCCTTTCTAAAAATACCAGAAAACTGAACCACACTCCCCCCAAAAAAATTATGCGTTGCTGAGAACATGACAAGTAGCTGTTTCTAATTTGTTATTGTTAATTGCATTATTTTTACAGTCATTAATCTCAACCCTACATTGCAGACTTGTCAAACTTCTACTGTAATAACACATCTGAACAACACTAAAGGTGTGAGGTTATTGCTATTTCTTCAACAGAGAGCAGTTTTTTGTCCTATGGGTTGATTTTTAGTAAAGCAAAAAAAAAAAAAAATTAATTAATTAAATATACAAAGCTGTCTTGGAAATTACCCTTTTTGTTGATTTTATTGTTTTATTCTGGTCCAAGACATTCAGTGCTATTTAATATAATTCATACTGTGAGATGTTGATGTTGGGCATGGTTGGTAGACAAATGGAACTAGCTGGATTGGGAAAAATGATTTAAGAAAGTGAACAGAGCCAAAAGTGACCATAATTACTTTTAAACACTCTCAGACAATACCGTTCAAAGGTTTGGGAATTGCTAAGATTTTTAAATTTAAATTTTATTTTTTTTGAAAGAAGTCTCTTCTGCTCACCAAGGCCTCACGTATTTGATCAAAACTGCAGTAAAAGCAGTAATATTGTGAAATACTATTACAATTTAAAATAGCTGTTTTCTTCTTTGATGAATAGAAAGTTCAAAAGAACAGCATTTATTTGAAATATAAATTGTTTGTAACATTATAAATGTCTTAACTCTCACCTTTGATCAATTTAATGCATCCTTGCTGAATAAAAGTATTAATTAAAAAACATCAACAACACAAGCTTTTAAACAATAGTGTAAATTAGAGATAAGAGGATTGCACTATAAAAAGTGGTAACTGAGCTTCTTCTGCCTGATTTAACCCATAAAAATTTAAAATTCCGAAAGCGAAAATTCTGGATGCACTTGGCCGAAAACTGAAAATGCTTTGTAATAATTGTTAATTATTTTATTAAATAATATAAAGTAATATTTTAAGACTTTTTAATTTAACTCAATAATTTTAATGATACTGAATAAAAAAAAACACTTTTATTGATTATTTTACTTTTATTGAAAGTAACAGTTAGCTATCCGTGCATTGTCCCTTACATATCTCACACACACACACACACACACACACACACACACACACATACTGCACAAGGTGTTTGGGGTCATTCGGGTCACTCTTCTTGATAAGAGCAACCCAGCAGGAAAGAGAAACTGCGTCATCTCCTTGTTGCCATTGAGTCTTTTTAAGATCTCATTAACATTTACTGGTTTTAACAAAGCGTGCTTCTGTGAAGCATCACCTGACTCACGCCCGCTGCTTCTGGAGGGCCCTTATGTGAGCTGCGCTCCTAATGAAGCCGGAATGAGATAGGATTTATTCCCGCTTGCTTTTTAATTTGGAGAACGCTCTCCTGCTGCGGTAAGGAGTCGTATCGGTCTCCTCCTCTTTTGTCGGGGGATTTATTCCGCTTGCCTGGCCGTGTTTCTCTCAGGTTCCTCCCCCTGCAGGGTTTGTGGCTTTCGGCTCGATTGATTTCCATCCGATCGATAGCTTGAAGCTGGAATTAAGGAAGGAAGCACGAGTCACGTCCCGCCGATCTGGCCGCAGTCTCCGAGGAGGAGCTGAGGTATCAGAATAAAACCCCTCGGAGCGGGACGGAGGTGCATTTGAATACGATCCATCACTGGATTGATGCAGCCAATGATCTCCGCAACACCAGCCAATAATCTCCCGCGCAAAATCCCTCCTGTCACCCTCCGGCCAATAACGCTTCCCGTTTGATCCCGCTCCCGTCATCCGGCCAATGAGGTGAAGATTGATGCGCGGCCCAGCGGAGCAGAGCGCTTTAAACGATGACACGCGTCTCTCTCACCTTGAACCTAATTGACTGTCTCAAAGCCCGAGTCGGGAAATGCTGACGGGGAGGATCGCGCCTGACAGAGAGCAAAGGGTTGATGTTGTTAGCGATGCAGGGCTCCTCCAGCACTCCACCAATAAAGAGAGACGTCACTTCCAGCTGAGGTCACGCAGACGCACAACACAAGGACGGTCCAGGCTGGGTTAGAGTTCGGCTTTATTTTAGGATCATTGAGATACTAGTTTTCATTCATATTTTGTGTTATTTATTTTTGTATTTTCTGTTCATTTTAATTTTAAAGTTTTGGTAATTTTATTGTGTATTTCTGTCATTATCTATACACTGAGCCTTTCTGTAGCTCAACTAGTAGAGCGTAGAGCGTAACACTAGTAATGCCAAGGTTGTGGGTTTGATTCCCACGGAATGTATTAACTGAAAAAAATTGTATAGAATTGAATGCAATATAAGTCACTTTGTAGTGTATAAAAGTGGCAAAATGCCAAATGCATAAATGCAAATCTATAATTAATTATTTTATTTATTATTTTTGTATTTTATGTGTGTGCGTGTGTGTGTATATATATATATACATATATATATATATATATACATACATACATACATACTGTACATACATACATACATACTGTACATACATATATATTAGGGATGCACCGAAATGAAAATTCCGAAAGCGAAAATTCTGGATGCACTTGGCCGAAAACTGAAAATGCTTTGTAATAATTGTTAATTATTTTATTAAATAATATAAAGTAATATTTTAAGACTTTTTAATTTAACTCAATTTATTTAATGATACTGAATAAAAAAAAACACTTTTATTGATTATTTTACTTTTATTGAAAGTAACAGTTAGCTATCCGTGCATTGTCCCTTACATATCTCACACACACACACACACACACACACACACATATATATATATATATATATAAATACATACAGCCCTTTGCTACAAGTATGGTTTTTATGGTTTTAATTTTAATTGGGTATAATATAATATCCCTGGCCTGGACGTCCCGTTCCTCGTCGCGTAACAGTCGGCTGAACTCTGAGAACAGGTCCTACTGTCCAGAGCTCCATTTGTCTTCGGGAGTTTAGTTGTCAAAGATTTAACGCTCGTAAATTCCCTGCGTACCCCAACGTGTTAGATGAGAGACACTTAATAAAGCCATCACTCACCGTGGCCGAGCGAAATCACGCAGGAGAGAAGCTGTCATAGCAGGCCTGTGTGCAAACATCACTCGAGCTGTCAGGTTACCATGGCGATGTTGGCTGCATTTGTGTTGTGGTACCGCGGCGGTGGGGTCAGAGCGTGCCAGACTCCGCGCTCCCCGGCGAGATGCTGCCCTCACGGGAGCCTGCGGTAAGAGAAAGTAATCAGTCATGATGTCAGTGCCGAGCCCCCGACTCAGTCAGGCTAATAATGAGCAGGCAGATCTATGAACAGCCCCACCGAATAAAGGACCGCTGTGGGCAGCGCTGCCAAGCGTGACCCGTTTACCAACAGAGAGCTAAAAATTGAGAGCAAGCGGCACATTTCCACTATTCGAGGACAAAGAAAGGGCTTTATTTGCTTCATTTCTTGGCAATCATATTCAGCTGTTGTGTTTGATTTTGTCCAGAGACTCAAACTAAACAAAAAATCTACAATTAGGTGCAGATGCTGATATTTCTATGGCCAAAAAGTAAAGAAGTTCTGATGACTAATGTAAATCAATAAAATCTTTATAACAGTACCGCAGATACTTTCATATAATCAGTCGGCGCTCTATATCTCCAATAAGCTGGCTAGTAAAATGAGACTGAAATAATCCAAACATATAATCCAATGCAATGCAATTATGATTGAGATATGAACAAATAAACGCTCCTCAGAAGATGAGAGATGTTCTGGAGGCTTGAGAAGATCATTCCACCGCTGAGGAACAGTGAAAGTAAAGCTTCTGGAAACAAACGCTCCTCAAAAGATCCTGATGATCAGATTTGAGACGCACTGATTTTTCTAAAAAATGATTGATGGAGAATCAAGTAAAGCAGAGCTGCTTCAGTCCAGTAAGTGTTCATCTTCAAAGTTTTGATCGTTGATCATTTAAAGGCCTTAGAAATTTGTATCAAATATGATACAGTTGTATCTGCCACTTTGACTTAATGGATTGTACATTTTCTGTCATGCTCTGTTTATTTCTGTCAGTAAACTATTGTGATATTTAAGCTTTTTAACATGCCATTGATATCACAACAACTTGTGTGTCAAAAACTCTTTCAACTCAGAGGAAAAAGACAACAGATACAGGTTTGCAATCTGTTCACGCCATTTAATGAACAATACCTCATGAATTATTCCACCAAATCTCGTTTATCTCCCCAAATCCTCACTGATGTCTCTCTTGTGTTTTTCTCTAAAACTAGTTTTCCTTTAAAGCTTGTGGTCCACTTTTCTCCACTTTTAATTGCTATTAGCATCATGAGAAAGTCTCTGAAGGAAAACATAATTTATTTCTGATGGAAACCAGTTGAATTATCCATTGACGTTTTTAAAATTTACTAAACGACAAGATTTTTTGGTATCGCAACCTCTGATGCAATATGTACTGTCATGCTTGAAAGTTTTTGTGCACTCTTTAAGATATTTCTATATTTATGCATTAATTTGAACTACACTGAGATCATATAATAAGAATGTGAACCTTTGCCGTCAGTATCTGACGTGACCCTCGGGCAGAAGTAACTACAACCAAATGTGGATTAGTCCTGCTCATCGGCTCGGAGGAATTTTGACCCATTCCTCATTACATCACTCTTCAACTTTGTGATTTTGACGGGCTTCGTTGCATGAACTTCTGTCTTCAGTGTTGTTCTCTTACTATTTACTCTTAAAAATAATGGTTTCAAAAAGGATTTTTTGATAATAATTTCCTTAGCGATGCAATAGAAGAACCATTTTGGCTCCCCAAAGAACATTTCTGTTAACAGTTCTTAAAATAAACTTTTTTTTCTTTGTGTGAAGGGCATTCCAATAATCTGAAGATTTTTTTCCATTACAAAGAATGTTTTGTGCAATGAAAATGTTCCATGGATGTTAAAGGTCCTTCACTGAATCATCAATTCCAATAATGAACCTCTATTAACCTTTATTTTTAAGATTGTAGGACCCACTTTCTGAGAGCTTGAGTTCCTCTGGGAGAGTTTTAGATTTGCATTGGCTTCCTCTTTTGTTATCCTGTCATGCACACCATTCTTCTTCAGTGTTTGCATGATAATTGACTCATGACCAGTATTAGTCAATGCAAACGAGATGTATAGATCCTTAAATATTTCGCTGGGGTTCTTTGTAGTGGTGGACGATGAACCTATAGAAATTTTGGATTACCATCTCTTTGACAATTGCAATGTTACGTCATCGCTTAAGTTTACCATTTGCATGCATTTTTGATGCAAGGTAGAGTAACAGTGATATTGAGTTTTCAGTTGTTGTTTACCATCTGCTCCCTACATTGCTGAGCCCAAAAATAAAAACATTGTGTAACCTTTTCCAGGCCATTGAGCATCAGTGTTTTTCTGTAGGTCCTCAGAAATGGCTTTTGACTGAGGGACGGCAAACTTCCACCAACCTACACTGTCAACAATGCTTTACAAGAAAATACTTCTACAGTCTTCGGAATTGAACATTCAGTTCAGTGTTACTTGTCATTTCTTTGTAATTATTTGTGAAATTTACTAGCGATTTCTGAGTGAGAATTGTTTCAACACCTTGCATTTTCAGTATAGGTGTTGAGGACTCCAATTGCCTCTTTAAATGAACTGATCCTCTGAAGATATTTATCATTTTGGTATCTAGATGGTTCTAATGAGCCGTTCTGCCGGCTTGGAGTGTGATGTCTTTATGGTAACCTTTATAAAAGCTCACTCTCGACCTACTCCTTCATAGCAGCATATTGCAATACGAGGGCTGCCATCTAGACATTACCCTCTAAGCCGGCGGAGAGGCTTGCTGTGGTTGCTAGTATCATATTGCAAACATTTATCATGTTGCAGACACAGAAACAGGTGGGCCGCGACTCAAGCTGTGGTCACACGTTGGTGTGGGAGTCTGTTCTCCTCCGCTGTGTTTTCAGATGCTGCCCTCACCTTCAGTCGCTCACTAATCGCCAACACGTCTCCATCTGCATCTCTGTGGAGTTCAGCTCAAGTCAGTGTAAACACCCACATATGTTATCTTCACACATGGCTTAATTGCCGCCCCTATGCTGTGACACGGTCCTGTTTGCTGAAATACACGGCTGTCTTTGAGAATATTTGAGTTGAAGAAGTTTCTGGAGACTGCATGAATCAATCAGCTCTAGGGACGTGCCAATTATAGATGTGGTTTACTGGAAGGACAATGCGGGGCAAACCAATGCTTTTCCTGTTGATAGTCACTGATGTACAGCTGAAATTATGATTTTAAAATGCATTGTACAATATTTATTTGTGACATGTATTGCAAGTCAATATGACATGACAACCAGGCCAATAATATGACACTGAAAAATGACATGTAATGAATACAACACTTTTATGATAAGTGTGTTTTCCTTTTCTAAGTGTAAATTTATTTTGCTGTTTTTTGAGGGGTATAAAGATATGGTATATCGTATGGTGTATATATGGCGTACTGTATATCAAAATGTGAGATTATACAAATTAATAAAAAAAGTTAATAAAAAATTAATTAATTAAAATTTAAAATAAAACCTTATGAAGTAATTTGGCATGCTCTTTTATTATTGTTTCTTAGAAAACAGTATTTTAATGAGCGTTATTTACATTCAGCATGCGCGCACTGTCTACTGAATGTATACAATGAAGATGAACGAAGGTCTTACGGGTTCGGAACGACATGAGGGTGAGTAATTAATGACCGAATTTT